>NW_010418795.1:0-383 GCF_000710305.1 Buceros rhinoceros silvestris
GCAGCAGCGGCCAAGGGAGGAGGCAGCGGGCTCGCCCTCCTGCCACACTGCACAGAGGGAAGCAGAAGAATCCCCCCCAGGAACGCTAACGCCGGGGGGAGAAGCGGGTGGTGCCGGCACGCAGCCAGAGGCCGGTTCCTGCGGGCCGCCCCAGCGCGCAGAATCAGGGCTGGAGGGATTAAAGCCGCACTGCCTGGCTCACAAGGTCAGAAAGCTTTAAAACCGGGTGATGCCACGGGAACAAGCCGCTGAGCAGTGCCTGTCCTGCACAGGGCAGGAGGGCAGAGCTGCGCTCTGGGACCACTGGCCACAGACGTCTCGGTACAACGTGGCTGCTGCAGGCAGGGGGGGTCGATTTTCTTTCGGATTACTACAGGCTAAAG
>NW_010418795.1:513-2929 GCF_000710305.1 Buceros rhinoceros silvestris
TTTAGGATCACTACAGGCTAAAGTTATCTGGAAGATCCCTGAATGTGCACGAAGGACTTGTCTCGAGCAGGATGAACGAGCTTCTGGCCTGCTAGTGAGCTGGCAGGCCACCCAGCCCCACGGCCCTTCGCCAGCTCCTCCCGGGCGACCAGGAAACACCAACAGGCCAGAGCCACACGTCATCCCTTGCCCTGCGGCGCCTGGAGCCGGGCGTTCGCTCAGCCAGTCCAGTTTTCACCCGTGTTACAGTTCCACTTTGACTCCTTTAATAAAAGGGAGACCCGAGGGCACCTTCCTTTTGTACTCCAGGTACTCTTCCCCGAAGAAGTGGATGAGCGTGATCTCCTCCTCCTCAATCCTCTCCCTGAAGAAGCGCCAGGATGCCAGCGTGTAGCCCACCATGCAGATGGGTTTGCAGAGCAGCACCTGTGAGCAAACACCGGCCGTGAGCGGCCCCTCGCCCCCAGAGAACCCGTGGTTGCCCCCCACCCCCCAGCCTAAGCACCCTTTGTTAGTTTGCCAAGAGGTCTAAACGCTCCTTCTGCGGCAGTTCGTTCTGGGGCGAAATAAGTGCTATGGAGAAAGCGGCCTGCGGGCAGCTGCGGGCTCTGCTCTAGAGAGCCCGTGCGTGGCTGCACTGCTCCTCATGAGGCCTTTACCACCTCTCTGAAGAGAAATGCCAACCACTGCCAGCTACAAGAAGAACACAGTGAAGGCAGCGCTGAGTTACAGCTTGACCACAGCTGGATTCCAGTTGAACCTCTGGCCAGGGCGCTGGGCACTCAGAGGGAGTTTCCTTTGCCATCCAGCACAGGACTGGCAGGGGAGAGGCTGAGCCCAGCGCCTACAGGAGGCATTTTCATCATGGGACACGAGCTTTAGCCTGGCAGCAGATCATACCCTGAGCCCCCAAGGGCACCTTGGCTCAAACCCTGGCCCTGCCACCCTTTATGCCCCACAGAAAATTAAGGTGATGGGGAGTTCCCAACACCTTCATGGGGTTTCCTGACCTGCCACATGCCAGCAAGAGGCATCAAAATCCGTGCCTGGGCCACCCCTGCCGCTGACCACCGGCCGTTTGCATCCTGTTACAGGCAAGGGGCAGCACGAAGGAGAAAGACCCGGGTTGTAAGACGAAAGCCTGTTGTACACGGTACCTGTGTTCCAATGCTCCAGTAAAACCATCCCACGTAGGACGGGTGCCGGAACCACCCGTACACCCCACTGGTCACCAGAGTGTGAGTATCGGATTTCTCGTTCTGAACGATGTGGTTGAAGTTGGAGCCAGCCGTCAGCATGGCGGCTTTCCTCAGGCAGTCCCCAAAGATCACCATCAGCAGCCCCACGGTGCTCAGCCAGGTGATCTGCTTCAGCTCTGCAGGGAAAGGGCAACGGCTCACAACGGCTTTGCGTGGCTGGGCTTCCCCCGCCTCAGAGCGTGTAAAACACCGCCCTCGCCTCACGCGACGCTCTACCACCACCCAGCTGCAGGGAAAGGGCAACGGCTCACAACGGCTTTGCGTGGCTGGGCTTCCCCCGCCTCAGAGCGTGTAAAACACAGCCATCGCCTCACGCGCCGCTCTCCCACCACCAAAATAAGTAAAAATAGTGTCCCCAGCTGCAGGGTCCACACGTCCTCGTGGTGGATCGCCCCAAGGGGAACCCGGCACCGAGGCACAGCCCAGTGGTGCATCACAAAGCCAACGGAAAGCACAGCCTAGCTGACGGGCTGGGGCCAGACACGGGACCTCTGCAGCTTGCCCTGCTGTTAGGAAGCAAGGAAGGAGAACATCTCCCCTCTCCCAGAAAAAAAAAAGAAAAACCCCAGGCTGGGCAAACAGCAACAGTTTTTGCCGATTTGATTTTATTCCAGGTCAAATGAGGATGCCCAGATGTAACTGCAGCATCACTCTTTGTACCAGCAAGGTGGCTTGAACTGCGCAGGCAGAAAAGGGCTGAAGATCGGCAACATGTGTCAGAGCGAGGGCGTGCTCCCTCCACCCCCCGAGATCAAAACCAAGCGGCTTTGAGCACAGAGAGATTAAGGCCACAGCAAAGCCCTCCCGCGCTGCTGCTAAGACAGCTAAGCAGGGGTCACCCGCGCTTTGCTGCCGGATGGGTGGGCCCGGGGCGAGCTGTGTGCAGGGGCAGAGCCAGAGGGCGGCAGGGGGAACGGCAGGGCGGCCGACCTGGGAAGAGGAGCTTCTCCAGAGTGAACTCCACCCAGGAGGAGAGGGCAGCCAGGTTGTACTCGAAGCTGTGGTTGAGCAGGAAGGAGTCCAGCGAGAGGCTGCGCGGGTTGTTGATGGCCGTCACCAGATACTCCGAGTAGTGGAAGAGGGAGAGGGAGCACATGTACCTGCGGCGAGAGGGAGGACGGGAGGGAAGGCTCGGCAGGGCCGGGGGACACCGCACC
>NW_010418796.1:0-249 GCF_000710305.1 Buceros rhinoceros silvestris
GCCCTGTGACAGGGAGGCGGGCGGCAGGGAGCCCCAGTCTCCACCTTCCTGGGTTGGTTTTTATTAGGGGGAAAAACCACGAGTAACAACGAGTGCCTTGACCATCTCCTGCGGGCTACGCTGGGCTGTGCCCCCTCTTCACGCTGGCGGGAGGGGCTTGGCGTGTTCATCTGACCATCTTCCCTCCTTGCGCCAGGCTGGGGCTGAGCTGGGAAGTGCTGCTGGGGGAGACAGGGCCACATCCAGGCC
>NW_010418797.1:0-25441 GCF_000710305.1 Buceros rhinoceros silvestris
CACCCAAGTTTTTAATTTTAAAATAGTGGACTGTATCTCACATATGAGACCTTTCTATTTATGTATTTTTATCATTCCTGTTGGGTGGTAACTCACACTTCTTGGCTGAAAAAGGCATAACTGAATTTTTAAGGCTTGTGAGTGCTATTAAGGTTTCTTTGCATTATTTCTATGAGCTGAGATGTTGGTGTACATCAAATAAGAATGTGAATCGCTGTGAGGGACCTTTCATAGTACTTTATTTCACACTATGACAAATACAAGAGATGAGGATCTGTTACATAGCAAACAATTACTTTTCATGCCCTGTGTGTTTCCATGTATCTTTAAGTAATATATACTACTCATGTATAAAGATATATCCAAATATTTTCACTGTCTACAAAAGCAGCTCCTTTTACTGTGTTATTCATTCACAAATGCAACATTCTGCCTAGAAGGGCTTTTATTGAGGAGATTCAGTCATTGCTTCTTTTCAACACTTCTTTTTTCCTTTTTCCCTTTTTTCCTTTTTTTTTTTTTAACACTACTTTGCAGGCAACTCGAAACTGCTGGTTTAAATCCAGATCTGTAACTGTTTCTCATAAATCATCCTGATCTGAACTAGAATATTTTTTTCCTGAAATTCTTGACATGCTTTTGCATAAGATTGTTATTATTTTGTTTTCTTTTTTAACGTACTGTTGCTTAATTTTGTTGCTAAAGGGGAACAAGTAAAGGACATACAAAGATGATGATTAGTCTTGAGAAAATTATTAATGTAATTGGGATATCAGATCCAAAGGGGTACATTAAGTAGGTAAAAATAGTCTGTTGGCATAAGTCCAGGGCTGAAGCAATCAACATTTGTTTCAAGAAAATTTCTTTCTGGGTCAGCATTGTTCATTCATTACATGACCTTTACATGGACAAGTAAGAGTCACCTTTTAAGCTAATGAATGTATATATCTGTCTTATGATATAAATATCAAGTCTTCTATAAGCAATAAATTCGGCACTCACATACACGTATGTTCTTTCACATAGAGTGAAAAATACATACAGAGCAAAGCCGAGCTTCTTGCAGAAAAGCAAGGTATACAAAGGGTGTGGGTCAGTTTTGGTGAACACGCTGCCCTCAGATGATAAGTATTCATCCAGGATTATTTTGCATGCAGGAGGGAAGTGTCTTTTTTTTTTTCCCTGAAGTTTCTGTATTATTGTTAACCACTTCCTTTGTAACTGTGGTGGTGTCTTCATTTTAAAGATAGGAGTTCAACCACTTTTGGAATGTGTATATACTTGCCTGCTTCATGCTCAAATTCAGTCTTTCTGAAATAAACGACTTCAAAATCCACTTGATGATGAGCTAGCAGAAAGCCTGGGTACTGCTAAACCAGAACTCCACTTTCTCCTCTTTCCATCCCTTCAATTGGCATTGCCTGTGGCTGAAAATATCTTACAAATGTAAGGGAAACCTTGGGCTAGAAACAAATCATGTTATTCAAAAATATAAAAAGTTTTGAAAGTTTGATAGAACTGATATTCAGGTTTCTTAGGTGTAGCTTATCTTGAGCAAGGGAAAAACCATGTAGAGTTGTTTCCAAGAAAGACATCTTTGTTTCCTCCTCATTGCATGGCAGTGTTGGTTCTTCCGACATTTAATCTTAGCTTTATCCATCTGATGAATCAATATTCTTGCCCTTTTGCTACTTCTACTTCAAGTTGCTTTATTTTTTTTCCCCCAAACTTCTCAGCATACAGTAATCAGTAGTAAGAAAATCTCCATTAACAATATGGCTATATGAAGCGGTTTGAGCTGTGCCTTTTGAGCTTTTATATTGGCAGCAGCATATGAAATTTATCCTTCTTGTCTCCTCTGTTCTACTTCAGCTGAACTCCTCAGGATTTGGTGTAGGTTTTTTTCTACTGTGACCTAAGAAATTTTTCAATAATTTCCTATACATTTGAAAAGTCTGTTCCCTGTATGAGAAAATCACATCTCTTAATTCAAATCATTTCTGAAGGCATGTCTTTCTCCTGAGATTCAGATATGGTCAATTGTTGTAAGTAGGTCATCACCACTATGTAAAAACTAATAAAAATAAAACATAGTAAAGTGACGTGAATTCATAGGATCTGGGGAAGCTTCAGCGTCTGTCTTCAAAAAATTCAAATTCTTAGGTTAAATGTTATTTCCCTTTTAAGAACCTGTGCAATAAACAGGAGGAATAGCAGAATATTCTTCCGTTCATATTCCTGTGAACAAGCGATTGTGGATTCCCACACAGATTTTGGAAAAGGGTTTCACTTGCTTTCTTCATAACTGAGGTATTTTGAGTGACTGGAGGAATTTAGCTTTGCTTTTCTGGTGCAGGGAGGGAGGGAATGAATCTCATGACCACAGAAAGATAATCTCTTGAAAATGCTGCAACATGGAAATTACAGCAATTGTTTGACATATGATTCAATTCTGATAATGACTTCTGGTTTAAGATTGACCTGTTGGGGCACTGTCCTTACTTACATGAATTTATTTGTAGAATATGGGAAAAGCATAGCGCTGCATAAGTCCTGAGAGGAGTTCTTGGATATTTGAGCACTCTGAGTCAAACATTTTGTTTAGTTGCCTTACTATCAATTTAGGAGCTTAATTTTAGATGTTGAAGTCAGCAAACTTTGCTCTAAATTGTGCCTAAATTAGGAAGGGAGAAGGAGTAAGCTTAGGAAAATCTGGTAGGAACTTGAAATGTCTTTGTTCCTAAAACTAAGGAGGCAAAAGGACGTTGAAAATTCGCTTGATCTATTTCCCTGCCTAAGGCTTATTTTTTTATACCCACATTATTTCTGACAAATGTATCTGTTTTAAAAGACTCTCCAATATAAGGTCAGTAATTTTTTCAATCAATATTCTAGTATTTTAAATACTTAACCTTTAGCACTTGGAAGTGTTATCTAAATCTAAGTCGTTCCCAATCCAGGTGTCTTAATGTTTGCGGTACTGATCATCTTGGACTGCCTATGCTATGCGCTAGAAAGAAGCTATTTCAGTCTATGTCAAATGTAGAATTATAGCTAGTGATGCTTGTCATTCTTAATACACTACACATCCATATTTCTCTTAATTTGAAAGCTATTTTCATTTCCCCATAGCTTTTCCTTCTGTAGGATAAGTAACATTATTTCTTTTGTTTCCTTCACCGTTTTGTACTCTTCCTTGTTATTTGCCTTGTTTTTCACAAGACTTCCTCCACTCCTACTTCCTTCCGACAGTGCTCCTTAGGCCTTTCTAATGCTGAGCAGGAGGGATCAAGTGCTTTACAGGTCTGACTGCATCTTTTTTTTTGCTATATGTGTCAATGGAATATGTTAATAAGAACTGAAAGCAACTGAGCTGTACTGTATTATCTGTTCTCGTTAACATTTCATTCATGATGGTTATTGATAAATTCCAGGATTGGGAAATACCACTTCACACTGATACAATGTAAAAAAAGTTGTGCAGTATGTGATTTCAAATAATTGATAGAATTTAGTTAGTTTATCAGTTTTTTTCAAGCGAATTATGACACATTCATTGTTGTATAGGAGGTTTCCAGATTTAAGCAGCTTTGTAAGTCATCATCTGATGACTAGCAGTAACTCACAACCCCTAATTCTGCACTAGTGGCAAGCAGGGCTGGTCTTGGTTGGAAGGCATGTGGTAGATACTAATGTTTAAGACGCAGTTTTACCCCTTCAGGTTGTAATACAGAGTAATTACTATTGTCTTTATTGTGTCAGGATGGTAAATTTCATTCAGGAAAATATGTCAGCTCTTTGGTGTCAAAACATTTCTTTGGAGCTGGTAAATATCAAGTAACTAAGAAAATATATCTAGTGGAAAAACATTTAGAAAAATAATATTATAAACTTACTGAAAACTGGGGATTTTCTTGTCATAGCGAGTAATTTTGTAAACTTTGGTTGAATGTTAACCAGCAAATATCCCCAACCTAACCTCTGTAAAAGCCAGGGCAGGACATCTGGAACATTTGTCTTTATCATAGAGTTAGTCTCAGTTTAAAAACAAAATATTTTTGAGTTTGAGCTGAACCGAATTATCCATTTTTCTATTAAAGGATACTGGACAAATAATGCAGCAACTTTTGTTTCAGAGTGCCAGTGGAGGACATCTGCATTTGCAGAGTGCTATTGAACGTTGTGAGAAACTCACCAGAGAACCAGTGGGTAGAATTGTCCCATGACCTTGATTCAATCCCATATAATTCACTGATAATGTGAATGGGTTTTAAGTTGTTGTGTGTGTGATGTAGCCATTGTAATTAGAAGTTTTAAAAATCACTCTCAGTAGAGAGCATATGGTCACTACATTTTAAGAGATTTCAGACCTTATGGAAAGGATTTTGCCTGATTGTCAACCGGAAGAACATTATTTCTATGGTCCTTACTAGGGGGAGCCTCTGCTGTTCTGACTATTAATCTGACCACGCTTTTCTAAGTTACTTTTGAATATTTTATCAGTTAGAAAGTATGAGATATATGAAAATTGTCTGGATTTACTAAATGGAGTTGTGAAAATGTGCAGAAAGGTAAGAGTATACTGGTTTTGTCCGGGAAAGGGAATGCACACTGGAAGGAACTTGTGTTTAAAATAAGATTGACCAAAACCCTAAAATTAGTAAGATAGGATTTGAGTCAAATAGATAACATTCACTGGGCACTGCATTGGTTAATACCACACTGGGAAGATATAAGTAGGGAGCTGCACTATTTTAAAATTGAAGGAGAATTATACTTCTAGAAGTTTCCTTGCAGTTCTTATAGATTTTAATATACTTCTCCCCAAGAGGCATGTTGATACTTCTTAATATATGC
This sequence comes from Buceros rhinoceros silvestris, assembly GCF_000710305.1. Taxonomy (NCBI): domain Eukaryota; kingdom Metazoa; phylum Chordata; class Aves; order Bucerotiformes; family Bucerotidae; genus Buceros; species Buceros rhinoceros. Next base: position 4,858 of record NW_010418797.1, read on the forward strand.
AGTTCAATAAAATCTAGGAATGTGTAATGAAGATACTAATTTTGTAGGAGTTTATGTGAGTTAGCAACAGAAACATATCTTATTGTAAAAGAATAATGAATGGGTATTTAAAATGTGAAGTAACAGAGATAAATCATAAACCATTCTTTATCTTCAATCCTTCAATATTAACCAGCCCTGAAATAAGATTCTTAAAGAAACTAAACTGTCTATTTCTTATTTTTTTAAACTGTTTCAGTGCAATAAAAGTGTATTTCCCTCCCATTTTTACAGAGTTGAAGGAACTAGTATTTTTGATTATCAGTTAAAATTTACAGAAACTTCTCTTGGTTTGAAAAACATTTAGAATTATGTTAGAATGACTCAATTTAGAATTACTGCACTAAATGAGCTCAATTAAAGTTTCACATAAATGACCCTCTGTATTTTTATGCACCACTGTTGTTTTTATTTCTGTGTGTACTGTCATATAATCTGATTGGCCACCTGTTGAAAAAATATTCTTTTGACTGTTATCCTTTTTATTCTGAAGTTCATACTAACTAGTCATAATGGTCCCACTGGATTTAAAATTTACAGCACCATGACTGCTAGTATCATCACTGATTATCTCTCCTCTTGCTAACAATGGCACTTCTCATTGTTAATGGTAGTTTTAAAAAAAAATCAGATCTTAAAGATTTAGACAGTTTTTTTTTTAAATATAAAATTTTTACCATTTTTACTCTTTTTTCATCTTCCACTCCTTCTGAAAATATGTTGATAAAAAATATTTTCATAAAGGAGTTTATACCTCTTATAAAAAAGGTAAACATTCAGTTATGATTCAGGACGATACCCAATGATTCAGCATCATTCCCTGAATCCACATCGTTATGTGGATTGTGCTCATGAACATCCATTCATGTACATTATAGTGTCTTTTCCTGCTCCCTGTTCCTAGCTTTCAGCCATCTAATTAATTTGATAATGTAAGACCCGACAGGTGGTTCTAATTTTCTAAACCACTGAGAGGGATACATGAGATTACAGTCAGAGAATACAAATGTCACCAAAATATTTACTTTCATATGATTATTTTGGTTGGTATTCTTTCAAATGTGTGAATGTATTTCACTGGCTTGGAACAAATAGGGATAAGGGATTTAAGCTGTTTGTAGGGTCAGGTTGCCTGATTAATAGGACAAGAATGTGTTTTCAAAACAATAATTATCCTGTGCACTTTTCCTCTCTTATGGTTTTTGCTGTAAAAATATTTCTTGAAGGACAAGTATCAAACTGGAGTGTTTTTTTTATACACCAGCAAGAATCTTGCAAGTTAGACACCCTTGTTTTAATAGACATTTCCCTGAAAACTGGGCTTAAGAACTTTAAAAATGATAACTAAATAATACAACAGTTACAGAAATGCTAACATCTAGTTAAAAGAAATGCTGTTCTCTCTCCTATCCATGACAGTGTCATAATTTTTTGCCTGGATGTCCTTGAATGTCTTACGGTGCTGGAATGAAAAACTGGATAGTTCTACTTATTTTGCTCTCACTACTATAATAGTGGATTTTCCTGCAGTTGTGGATTAATTTTAACTAAAATGTGTGTGAGAGTCGAGGATATATTTCCTGCTTGTTGATAGAAAATTGAGACATGGCATGTATCAAGTGTCAGTCTCACAAAATGTAAATGGTGGGGGAAAGAGAGGCAGTTTTAGGTCAAATTAGATGTCTTGGTTTCTGATGTATTTCATTATTCACTAAACCATCTTTCTTTCCCCAGTATATCCCCACACTTAAGGCAAAACTCAAGAATGAAAGATTTTATCCAGTTTTATATTACTTACAGAAGCCTAGATTCAAAATTACTTGATAAGCAAGCATTTCCAAAGCAGCTTTATCTGTATTTCAGTCTTTTGTACGTAGATAAAGCTCTTGTGTAGCAAACTACATAGCTTCTAACTAAAGCAAATAGAATTAGGAAAGAAACACTATGAGTAGAAAGTAGCAGAGTATTAAAAAAGAGAACAATGACAGAAATGTTGGATGCACTCCAGCACCTTAGTGTCTGCCTTGTAGTGAGGGACACAGCTGAACACAATATCCAAATGTGGCCTCACCGTTGTGTCTGTTATAGTTTGGCTAAAGAGACAAGGAAAAATTTTTTCTCACTTACCCACATTCAATACTACCAACGTAAAATACTGCTCCTGTGCTTCCATTATTCTCTGACAGAATGTTCAATCTGGTATGACCATACTGAGTCAAGCTTCTTTTCCAAAGTTAAAATTCTTTGCCGCTTCCTTTTATGTCGGCTTTGGTTACGGCATAAATCTATCAGTGAAATGCTTGTGAGTAGCACAGTGAGGGTATCATCCAGGAAAGGGTTAGGGTCAACACTTACAGAGTTTGACTACGAGATATAGACAAAGTGGATATGATGAAGGAGAAATACTACAACAAGACAAAAGTCAGTGTGCTGGTTTTGGCTGAGATAGAGTTCATTTTCTCCATAGTAGCTGGCCTGGGGCTTGGTTTTGGATTTGTGCTGGAAACAGTTTTGATAATACAGGGATATTTTAGTCATTGCTGGGCAGGGCTTACACACGGTCTTTTCTGCTTCTCAACCCACCCCGCCAACCAGTAGGCTGGGGATGCACAAGAAGTTGGGAGGGGACACAGCTGGGACAATTGACCCCAGCGGACCAAAGGGGTATGGTGCCATGCTCAGCATATATTTGGAGTGATGGTGTTCATTTTCCCAACTAACCATTACATGTGATGGAGCCCTGTTGTCCTGGACATGGATGAACACCTGCAAGCTCATGGAAAGTGGTGAATGAATTCTTTGTTTTGCTTTGCTTGCATGCATGGCTTTTGCTTTACCTATTATGCTGTCTTTATCTCAAGTTTTCTCAGTTTGCTCTTCTGATTCCCTCCCCTATCCCACCAGGGGCAGGAAGTGAGTGAGCAGCTGTAGGATGCTTAGCTACCAACTGAGGTTAAACCACAACAGTCAACAACCTCTTCAAGCAGACTTTTTATAGACTGTTTATAGGATTGTTTTTCTTACTTGCATGATTCATGACCTCTGTTGCATGGTTTTCTCACAGGACAGCAGCCCGGGTAAGTCTCTTGTTTATGTCTCTTTAGAAGTAACATCCCATATCTCATACCATTCAGAATGAAGTTCAGAGAGGTCTTAAGTCTGTAAAAGGTGGTGTTTTCTGGGAAATAATTTTTTGCACACTGAAATTTATTTTCCTCTAAGATGCCAGCATTTTTGTATAGACTAATATAAATAGAATGTTATCTAGCATTATTTTGGCAAATGAAAGAAAAGTCTGCGTTTTTACAAATGAATGGAGGCAACACACTGGGTTATAGCTAAATGAAAAACAAATATGTTGACAAACGATTTGTTTTCCTCTTGAGAAAAAAAAATTTTGGTTAGTGAAAAACCAGTTCACTGAAAGCAAACATTTATTCAGGTAAATTTGGTTTAAACGATTGTTTTCAGGCTATACATATACATGGCTATAGGGATAATGTTCGAGTTGTTCCCAAATCATTATTCCATTTAAAGACTTTTTTCACTTTGGAACAGACAGTTAAAAAAAAAAAAAATCTAGAAATTTCAGAATGGCCACCTGTAAATACTTGTATTACCTTGAGTGCTTTCCCACTTGGAATTTTGGTTCATGGTAATTTTTGATATTTCAGCTCTTTGTCACCTTCTATGGTAGGGAAAAAGAAAGCTTAAACTCAGTGAGCTCAGGAAAAATGTATGGTTTTCAATTCTTTGAATATATCTGTCTTTATATATTTAAAAAGGATTTATTTGAAAAGAAAAGTTTTGGATAGCCTCAGTGGGTTTGTTGCTTTGCATTGCAAAATTATTTCTTGCAGATAAAGCTGTGGAGACTTTGTATCTTTGAATAATCACATTCCATTTTGAAAGTCTTAAAATGTAGTCTTGCCAGTCAGAATTGAAAATTGCTTGCATACTGTGTAAATGGGAAACCTTTTCTGCTCTGAGGTGTGAAAAAGCCAAGAGAACATAAAAAAATAAAGTGCAGTAGATATTTAGTGAAACCTTACTGTATGCCATTCATACTTGACCTCTGTTCATAAGTTTGTCATAGACCAAAGTAATAAAAAAAGCCTTTGTCAAAAATGTCACCAGCACATAAGGCTATAATCATCTTTTTATTTTGCTTAGGCAGGACAGAAGCACTTCTTGGTTATTTATGATTTTACCCTATATTAGAATTCCACCACCACCACACAGAAAATGGTAGAGGGGCTCAGGAACTCATCTGCAATATCAGAGAAAGTGTGGTGGTACCATTATGTACTTTTTATAATTTGACCAGATTCTGTTTGTCATACTACCTGTTGCCCCAGGTGTTTTGTTTAAATATTAATCTATTATTAAATACTACTCCAGAGCAAAATTGCAAACTGAAACATATTTCATCAGTGACTCTGCATATACAGCCACTTAATCATATTTGAATGCATGTTCAGAATTTAACAAGCCTACTGTCAGCTTCATCTCCGTTCTCACCTGCTTTCTTTCCCCCATGTTTTCTAAAGAAGTGTTTTTGTGAAATTACTTGACCATGGTCTCCTTTTTTAAAGGTCTTACCTGGCCTTGATGTACAATCTTAGACATTTTGATTTACTGTTATTGGAATTTGGACAAGATTTCAGTAACTGTTTATCAGTGGCATAACTCTGTAATGACGGATCTGAATTAATCCCTGTAATGAAATGTTCTCCTGCCTTACAGAAGTTAAATGTGTCCTTACACACTGAAGGCTATGTGCTTTCTAACCCAAAGAAACCCATAATAACTCCATTTCCTGAAAGACAGGGAGAATTATTTCTCCATAGAAGAGATGACGGGGAATGACTGACCTGTAAGTAAGAAGGGAAGAAATGGCTTCAAGGAATTTCAAGAAGCTAAGGGGATCTAGTTCGGAAACAAAAAGTCTTGCTAAGGAAAATCAGCATTTCTTGGAGCTCTTCCTTTCTGAGCTATAGCGAGTAGCAGATAGATGACACGTAATATTAGGCAGCTGTCTGGAAAAAAGGCTGTGTGAGCTGGCGTTTCTCTGCTGGCACAAGATAGATAGAAGTAACGGTCGCCTCTCTCCTGTTGAGAGGAGCAGTGAGGATGCATGGGAAATGAAGCTAGTGAAGAGCTCCGAAGTTTGCTAGGCCTACCTGGCAAAAGAAGGAAATGCATTTTTTTGGCTGGGCCATCTGCTTTTGGACAAATAAAGGGAATTTATAAGAAACCATCGCTGGAAAATTGTTTGGCAAATGCCATCTTAGATAAGATTATGTCTCCCCTAAGTTTGCTAAAAGTAAAGATTCTTAGGGAAAATTATGTCATACACCTTTCCAGGGTAGAAAAATAATGTTTGTTCTGTCTTCAAAGTATCTAGACTGCTATAGACTGTGAATATCAGTATTTAATAAGATATTTTAAAAATACCAACTATTACTTTACCAGTCTGCCAAATAGCAGATTTAGCATGTAAACAAAAAGTGATTAGTCATTATAATTTCTTGACATGAACATTAAATGGATTTCTGTATTTCACAAATCTTAAAGGATCTCTTTGCAATATGAGTTTATCTTAAATAAATAATACAAAAGAAGGTCAAAACTGCAGAGTTAGGAGAGTGTATGGGGCACTAGAGCGTGAGGAACTTACTGAAATTTGCAGTGCTCCTATTCAGAAATGAAAATGTTTGATATGGGAATATAAGTTAAGCACAACTAGAAAAAATATAGTTATTGCAACCCAAATGCTGGGAAAGATCACTAGTAGTTTCTGGTATTTTTGTGGCTCACAATTAATTTCTTGATGTGATCCCTGCTTGGGAAAAGTTCCTTTACCTTCATCCACGGAGTGATGGGGAGTAACCTCTGCAGGGCTCTACTTGGCTACCCGAAAGTGAAAAGTGGAACTCCGCCTCTATGGTCAAGTCAATAACCAATTGGTCACTAAAGGTATGTTTGCATTTTGAATCCCCTCTACATTTGCAATGAGTCATGTCCTCTCATCTCAGGGGCGGGGAGGCAAATGCATGGTTTGCTTTTCTCTAAAATGACACATTCATTTTGCAGCTTGCTAATGGACATGATCTTCATGATAAAGTTGGGTATTGTCTGCTTTCACTGTATCAGTATGTCCGCTTTGAAAAATTTTAAAAGTCAGGAGTCTGTCACATTAAAAAACATTTGCATCCTCTCCCCAGCATGACTAAGGGCTGTATAGGGTGTCTTTCTCCAGTGGTTTTATAAGCATCACTCAGCAAATCTGCAAATTCAGATCTGATACTCCTGGACAGATTGTGCAAAGCACTGCAGCACACGTATCTTGCTCAGAAAAGTGTAGGAGGTAGTTAGAATTGTAGGTACAAGATGCTTGTCGTCATTTCTTATTTCACTGATGGCAGTCCTCGTAAGATGGAAGAAACTGGAAAGTAAATGAAAGGTCTGTTTTGCTCTGGTGATGTATGAGAAGCTAGCTCATGGTAGTCTTTGTCTAGGTGCTCCTTAGTGAGTGTTAAAATTTTTGGAAAATGAAAAGATCGTAATGTAGAGAGGTCAAATATGCTGAGAAGACAGAATAACTGTGATTCAAAAGCAGCCTTAAGAAGACATGAGGAACTCACATAGGTATTAATACGTCTCCAAGAATCACTGCATGATGTTCTAACGGAAGAGATGCTTCTCAGAGAGGGAATCTCCTTCTAGCCAATGATTCCTCCTACTCACTTGTTTTCTAGCATCTCTGACTCACTGCCTATTCTGTGATTACAGGTAAACCAGCAGCTTTGGTTTGTAATGTTGTCTATATGATAGCTGAAAACAGTATGAAGGTTCTAATTCTCAGTTTTACACTGAGAAGCAGATGAACAGTAGGAAAAAAAGAAGAGGATTGCAAAAAAGAAAGAGAAACTACAGAGAATTCATATGTTAAAATTCCGAGGCTCTATTGTAAGTATCATATGAAACATATTTTCTGTTGGTAAACAGATTTAGAAGAGAAAAAGAATCATGAATTTAAGATGTGAATGATGTAAGTATGTAACATCTATGTAAATGCTGTTGCATGAGGAATCTGACTAATACTAATTTAAAAAAAAGTTTCTGTTTTTTACTAATTAATTACCAAGTATATATACAATATCTTTATTTAGGGATAAACAGTTACTTAATATTGACATTATAATCCCTCTCTACAAACTCAAGTTGTAAAATTAATGCATACTACAAAACCGCAATTTTCACTCTACTTAGATTATTTCACCTTTTTATACAATAGTAGTTAATAAAGCAGTCTTTAAACATGCTCCTATAAGTCTACAAATGTTAAAAATGAAATATATATATATATTTATGGAGAGAAATACTAGTTGATGATACCTTTCATTGGGTTCTAAAAAACCCACCTAAGCCCCATTTAAGATATGTCTTTGTTTCTTAAATGACGTTTCTATAACATCACATCCAATTAACAGAAAGCTGAATTACAACAAAACAAACAGTAGAACTACAAAAGAACAGTCTAATTTGGTTATAAATTTGCTTAAAGGCAGTTGGCCTTCCCTTGCCCCAGTCCTAACAATAGATTGGAAGGTGTGTTTTAAAGGAAACCACGTACTGAATTTCACAGTGATATATACATACAAAGAACCAACACAGCTAATACTGTTCAGTTCAGCTTCATTTCTTTCCTTGTATGGGTGTTAACAGATATATTATCCTAATGGCTCGCTTAATCAACATAACGTGAATTTCCAATATTGCCTGATGACAATCCATTCATGTCTTTTGTGAAACAATTATACTAAGGATGTCAGGGCAACAACAACTTTAATGTGAATTGCATATATGTGGCTTAAGAATACAAAGCACAAGTGCAGTGCATTGTAGTGAAAGCTGTAAAATTCAACAATCTTCTTATTAAAGCAGACTCCTATCTTCAGGTAAACAGCCAAAATGTGATACAAAATGCAGGCTAAAGAGCACTGCTTTACCTTCATTGGAAAAGCTACCTCCTTTTATGCACTGGAAATACAAACATTTAGGGAGTTCTCTTTCTGCCTCTCTTTTGGATCATGTACTCAAAGTCTGACATTTTGAGACAGGAAGTATTTTCTGCTGTCTGGATTTCTATGAAAATGTCATAAATGGAGGTTTTTCTTTGGAATCAAGAAATCCATGGCTGGTGTGTTTCATTGGTAGATCTGACAGTGTTTTACAGAAGACATCAGGGTTGTTTTTCCTCGAGTGAAGCACAGAGAAGAGGTCACTAGGGAGGCCAGAGGCAGAAATAAAATTTAATTGACGGTCACAGTTCTTTGTACTGTTTTTTGTCAACTTGAAAATTCAGAAACTAGAGGATAAGACCCTGCACTTGGATTTCTACTCACCCTCTACCTGCATTGATTAAGCACAGTAACAGGCGTTACAAACTCCCCATGTTGTGGAGGTGGCTCTTTTGTCACTTGGAGTGGTGGATATTTTATGTTGCAGGATTGGTGAGGTAATTCTGTGAGAAAAGGAATAAAAGAGGCTGGAGGAGAAATATTGTCTTGTTAGACAAGTGGATATCAATGGAGCAACAAACCGGATGCCATGCAGTGACTTCTTTGGGTCTGAAACAGAAGCAGCCAATGTGAAATAAAATCCAGCTTTACCCGGATTTGTTGGCTTGTAGAATAGCTCCAACACACAATCCTCAGTGGGTAATTTTAGCTAGACTAAGCAGTTAGAAAACATAACTACCTTTCTGCAATCTTCATTCCCTAGTTGCCTCTAACCTTCTGCAGCAAGCTGCAGCTCTCCTGTGGGAATTGAGGCAGGGGATGAAGGACAGCATCTGCCATGGTGAGGCCTCCTGCTGCAGGGAGATGTAGTGCTGGTGGAAGGTGTGGCTGATGACAGGCTCTTAGAAGTACTCCAAGGGCCTGGAGTTTCTCAGGTTACCCTTTGCAGGAGGAGACAAACTCATCTGCAGCGCATGGTGCACCTGCTAGGTGCCATGTTTGCATGCACTCCTTGAGAGTTCAGAGAAAAGCTGTGGTGGGGCAGGGAGCAGAAGCTTGAGCTTCTGTCTTGCTTCTCTGTGTTTATGGCTTCTTATTTCTGCAGGGTGCACAGGGTTGTGGCACCCTAAAGCATGTGTGATTCTTCAGTCTCTAAAATCACATATTTAAGTGCATTTTTAGATGACTAAATACAGGCTTCCAGAACCATTTTAAATTTACTGACATATCCCTCCTAACCTACAGCTTTTCTTCCTAAAGGGCACTCTTGTAGGTTCTGTATGACTACAAGCCCTGCGTGAGATGTCTTGAAAGCTTTAGGATGTTTTAAATGTTACTCAACATTCCTATTTAGACACTAGAATTGTTATTTGTCCGTATTGCACAGGCATCATTTGCTTATTTGGATTTTATCTTCTTGTACCAACTATGATTATTTTTCAGTAAAGCCAAAGAATTCAGTTCAAGTACATGAACTGGCTTCTGTGAAGCTTGTTACAACAGCATTGAACCAAAGCTCTTAAGCAACCACTTCCCCACTGGGTACCACCCAGGTAAGAACTGAATGGTTTTGCGGGTTACTGTGCAAGTCCATCGTGACTGAACTAAAGTCCTTGTTTCACAGATGGTGGTTATGAAGTTTGGAGCCTAATCAAATTCTTTGTAAAACAAAATATCTACGAAGCTCAGCCAACTTTCCTTTACACTGCTTTCTTCTATTTGTAGACATGAGTACTGAAAAAATTGTGACCAAATTTGATTGTACAGTTTACCTGGGGGTTATTTAACATGTAAGATATTTGCATTCTTAATTGTGCTCTGGGGTTGCCTACCTCACTTACATGTCAATAAATTTATCAGAGGCAGAAACTTCTCAAACAGAAGACTAATCACTGGCAAGTGTTGCCTGGCTCACAGTGGATTCTAAATAATGTATACACCTGACTATGCATAAGTAGCCTTGTTACACATAAATCAGCACTGTGGCAGGAGAAACAAATATTCTCCAAATGTTTGTGCAAAGAAAAAAATCTCCAATCTGGAAATGGAAGATGTAGCACTCCTGCAGTGTCTGCTTGACGTTGGCCACTTAGTGTGCTTTCTGCCAGTTCTGGACAGCTGCTGCTTTTTTATGGTTTGGGCTGCCTATGCATTTTTAGTCGTGGTTTGCTTTTTGGTTTGGTTTGGGTTTTTTTCCTTTCCACAAGCTGTCTTGTATAATTTTACTACCCTTTTCATATTATGTTTCTGGCTGGCTGGTTGTCCAGCTATCTTATTTCAATTTTTAAAGTACCCTGGTACTATTTGATGGGTATTAGAGAAGCATTGTATCTAAGAAGAGCCATTGCAGTGCACTGTCTTTGCTTGTAAAAATTAATTCTTCCCTGCACGATATTCCAGTATAAATACTATTTCAGTAGAATTACTCCCGATTTATCCTGGCATATTTGAAAAAGAAGTTGCAGTTGTTTTATGATAGGTTGTTGGGATTTTTGAGGAAGTTTGGAATTTTTTGCTTATTTCCTAGCTGAGTTTCAGTAGGATCTGTGAATCAAGAGCTATACTGTGTTCACTGAAAGTTTATACACAAACATTGAAGGTGGATTTCTGTCCCTCTGGAGAAGATGGCATTAGCATTAGCCAAAAATGCACCATGAGGGCAGCCATCACACAACACAAGTGTATACACATGCACACACACTTGTTTATTGTTGTTAGTTCTCCTTTCAGACCAGAATGTTAACCCTAACTAGCAGATTACTCTAAGAAATTTTCAAGCCTTTCCTGGTGCCTATTTCTCTACTTTTTGATAATGCCTAAAAAAAGAAAGTTAGAGGAGAATGAGACCTCTTTGGGAGAATCCGCTGCATCCAGCAAGTGTGTGCAGAAGTCACAGAGGAAAAACAGCAGCCTCACCATGGTGCTGATACCTCTTGATGCAACTTGTGCTTATCTAGGGAATCAACTCTCCTCCACTTGTCTGGTAAAGAGAAAGATGAATCAGCTTAAGCTACCTGTGGCCTGACTAGGTTGAAGCTGAGAAGCGGTGTATCAGTAATCTCAACTAGCAGGTCATGGACACTTCATTTTGATGGAACTTAGTGCCCATAAGCAGTCAAAGGAAAGCAAGTAATCATCTGAGACAAATGTGTGAAGGTCAGTTGCTCTGTTTTCCTGCAAACTGGAACAGTAAAGTAGTTTTCATGTAGTCCAGGGTGCTGTCAGACAAGAAATGGCAGCTGCCTCCAGCAAGACATTTGGCCATAATACCTCAGTTTTAGAGTGTTTTCTAATTTGGATACAGCAGTGGGGGTTAGATCACTGCTTGCGCCAACTCTTCGGACTTGGGCCCGATTCAAATGTACAATGTAAACATAACTGAAATACTGAACTATAAAGACATAAATTTGTTCAATATAACTGTGTGTTAAAAAATAAGGAGTATAGTAATCCTAAACGGGCACCCTCAAAATGAATTGCTTTTTTCTTCCAGAAAGATATGATTTCAATAAGATTACCAGGGTAAAACGTTTCTACTGAACTTTGAAACATCAATGTTACAATATTTGTTGTTGATTTGATATACTCCACTTTTATCCATTTCCCTCCAGCTTCAAGTGACAGATCTGTCACAAACAGTGTTTCCTGTGCTATTCTTCTTCATGCATTTTTTTTTAGTCTGTCTTGGAGTATTAAAAATGTATTGCATCTAAAATCAATACCAACTTTTAAATAGGTACCAAGTCCTGGGAAAAAGCTTCAGATAATCTGTGGTCTCTCCTCTCTCCATCAAAAATAAAGTTGAGACTTTGCAGTCTTTTCCTTTGCAATTGAATTTGGGATTAGGATAATGAACACTAGCACTACAGACTGTAAAAACGTATTAGTTTTGACTAGAGAAACAGCATGCAAAACCAAATTAATCACCAGAGAAATAATTGCTTAAGTTATGCACTGGAAATTCCCACTACTCAAAACTGTTTTCTTTTTTTTTTTTTTAATTAATTATGATAAGCTAACAATGTCTTCTTTTTATTTAAATACATAACAATAAAAAAAGATTGATTTGCGGCTCTCCTCTGTTATGTGATTCCAAAGACAGGATTTGGACTGCAACTGAAAGGTCTCTCTCAGTCTACCTCTGCTGCGTCTGCTCAAGGTTGTAAGTAATCTGCATGAATGCTATTCAGGCTGTACTCCTTCCAACTCACAGCTGAGTTGGCAGGCATGCTGATGGAGGTGTTTTCATTGCTGGAGCCATAACCCTTCCCCCTGCTTTCCACACCCACTTAGTTCTGAGACGAGATCAAGGGCTTCACTGCTCACCGGGGTAAGTGTGGTTCTCTCAGGAGACTCAGAAGAGGATGGTCTAATCTTTATTTCTGTTGCGACAAAATTAACCAAGGGTACTCTGGAATAACTTCTAAAATGGAAAGGGGATTTAGCTTTTCTTTCTGTGGTTCTAATCTATTTTAAACAGAATGCTGTTAGCAGGGCCTCCAGTGCCGTTGCTTGACCTGAGTTCAGCTGTGTGATCTCTGCCCTCCTCTCTGCTGAAAGCCTTTGCCACTTGACAGCTTCTTGATAGGCAATCCCCTGTGGCGCTCAGTCGTGGAGAAGTACCAAGAGTGAATGAGCAGATGAGCAGCAGAAAGGAATGAAATAAGCATGCTTTGCCCCCAGAAAGTATTTAGCTGAGCTGTATTTTTCTGAATGATAAGCTTTAGTATTGCTTAAAAACCAATATTTCCAGGAGGATTATTATTCCTGTATTATTCAGGCATTTTAACTTATTTTACAGAAAATATCCCAAATGTTATGACAGGTGTCAACAGAAAAGCAATGATTTTTCTGTCACAATCTCATAAAGTTTCTCAGGTTCAAACACACTTCAGTAATAATTAATAACAGTAATAAACTTTTTCATATGGAAGAAGGTCTTTCTAGGTATCAGCCACAATAGCTGAGTTACTTTATGGCAGTGGGGAAGTAGAGGATTAACACTGCATGTTCTGCTATCATTATTCTCTTCCTGATAGAAATAGGATAGAAAAGATTGACACAAATAACTCCACCAGTTTTTTCCTGAAGTATAGTAAATACAGGCTGTGTCAGAGCCTGTGTAATGGTTCATACCTCCAGGCACTGGAGTTCACGAACCAAATGCAGGTGTGGGGATGGTTATGATACAAGGGATTTTTCATCCTTCTGTCCTTTTTTAGTCTATGATTGATGGAGAATAAGAGCAACTTTTTTAGCCCTGTGCTTCCCATGTCATATTACAATGGTTTCTCCAGCAAAGAAATCCCTTAATGATGGTGGGTTTTTTTACACTGCCAGGGTGCATTAGTGTTGAGGAGTAGGAAAGTGGCAGGTTTTGTTAGTGTCTGTCCACTCTCCTAAACAAATGCACGTTGAGCATGAACAGAGGCTAAGGGCAGCCAGGAAACTGGCAGGATACTAACTTTGTGAAGAGTCGTTTTTATTTTTATTGTGGCATTTTAACAAAAGACAAGAGGGATAAGACATTGATGAATCAGGAAAGGGAAGGAAAAGACAAGAAAAAGGGAACAGACACAGGAGGCTTAAATCTGTCCATTAATGCCATTAACTTTCATCAAACTCCATCATCATCCTGGCTGAGGTTGCACCTCCCAATGTTTGCAGTAAACTAGGAATCACTTTGAGGAATGGGGAGCAGCATGACAGGTACACTACAACATAAGGACTAAGAAGATTGGTGAGCTGATGCTCTCTTGCTTTACAGGCAGATGCTACTGCTGTTCTCCTTGCATTGTCTGTTTGTTATGGGTGCAAAAATGTTCTACTGAGAGTGGAACTCAAAGGCAAAAAGAACATGTGCTACAAACTTTGTCTTATTCATCAGCTGCTTTTGCACACAACAGTTGTCAGCTGCAGAATATGAATCATTTGTTACCATCTTTAGCTCAGTAAAATTTACTTGAGGATTTATTTGAAAATCAGTTTTTCAAAATCATGTCTGTTTATTTTTGGGTTGTCTTTAGGTCAGTAAGTTAAAGGAAGAGCAACGAGGAAAGCTAAGAAACCTAGAGGAGGTCTTGGGAATCTCCATGTAAGAATGGGAAACGCTAAAAATAATGAAGTGTGATCTTTGCCTCCTGCAGACAGGTCTTGCCGTTCTTATGAGTTCTTCCACATTTTGTTTCCATCAGTGGAGCACCTCTGAGCATTTTACTTTGGGAGGAGCAGCTCGTTTTGTCTGCCTTTCAAGTACAGCTGGGAAGGGCGTTGACCTCTTTATCAACTTTCTTGTAATCTAATAAAAAATTTTCATGAAAGATTTGAAGCGTTTTGAAGCACTCTTCCCATTAAAGATGAGTGAGTAGGTGAGTGGTGGTAGCAAGAATGCACTTAGTGCTGTAGGGGCTTTGAAATTTATTTCTGGGGTGACATTGGCATGAAAATGAAGCCTTGTACATTTGTTAGACTGATAAGATAACTTTAAATTCAAGTATGTGTAATATACATGTTTGTAAAAATTGCTTGGAATAAAAACTTCTAGAGGAGAGATTTTTCCTAGAAGCTGTGAAATCAATATGGAGTTTGACTTTCTCCAGACTATGCTCTTATTGTGTAACTTTATGATTAGCATATAAGTATTCTTACTCAGAAATTAATTTGCACTGTTTATCAGAAGTTATCTCCAGTTACATATCCAACTGCCACTGTACTTACATACTCATCATGTTTTTTAAGATAATTTATTATTTAATTTGCAGCTCTGATGCATTTGAAATGGTTTGTTCATGAGCTTTGTTGAGAGAGAGGGTGTTCTGCTTACTCAGGTAAAACTAGATGTTTTAAAGCTAGGTGTTAGCTGAGTATTAGTTCATAATTTTCAGATTGAGCTGATATAGTTGAGTCTGCACCTGAACTTTAGCCTATTCAATGTTTAATATCTTAGGGATACCTTATCCCAAAACACTATCTTTTGGCAGTTGAGTCAATGTTTTAGTCACCCAGTTCCTAGGGAGAAAAAGAACTCAAAACAGCCTTGAATGTAGAGGTTTCAGCAAAAACCATGTGCACTATTCATAGATCTCCAATCCTTGCCATGGTCTGGACGTCTTTCTGTGTACTCGATTTAAATCTGGGAGACAAAATCTGCAACATGGTAAAGCAAAATATTTTCAAAGCATTTGGAAGTGGTTGAGTGTCATTAACTTTCTTGATTTAGAAAACCTTTCACAGTTTGCTGCAGTTCAATGTCCCAAAAGTTCATTATCTGTTAATTAATTCAAGCTTTCTCTTTTGATAAACCACAATGCGTGATACAATAAAAGAAAGAAAATGCCGTTGATCATTGAAAAGCCCTAAAAAGTGATACTGTCACGTATTAAACATAGTAACTACATTTGACTCAAGAGACCTAATTAGTAAATGTCTGCCATAGCCTTTGATTACTGAAATCCTAGACTGCCTGGGTATTTGCATAAACTATTGCTCTCAAACTTATAGAAAGATTCTGTGGACTCACCATTTACTGCATATATTTTTCTCACAACCCCCAACAGAACCGTCTGGAACAGGAGAATTGAGTCATGCAACATAATATTTTACTCAATAAAAAACCCACAAGAGGTAGAAGATTCTGGAAAACATCCAGTACATGACTCTTGTTTTACTGCTAGGTCCAAGAGAGGGTTATCTCCATGGGAAGGTGTGAGCAGGGCTTACCAGTCAGCCTGGATGAGCATTTCCCTGTTTGCTACCGCTACTGATTCCAGTAGACAGAAAAAGAGGTTTATGGAGAGCCTTTGGTGAGCTTTGTAGAACCAGGACTTGATGGACAAGATGGTCTGTGCATCAACTACTCCATTTTAATAGCAATATTCACAATAATGGGAGAAGCTCTATAAAACATTCATTGTTCAATACAATTTATCCCTGGATGTTTTCTGTTGCAAGAATTGTGTGCACACAGACTATAAGTACTACCTAAGTTAATGAAAAATATCTGCCTTATTTTGGCTAAATGGCTTATTTTGGCTTCAATCATACAAATAGCTTTATTGATTTTATCATTTTAAAAAAACAAAGCCAAAACCCTAAGCTAACTTCTACTGATGTTTTTAAATGTATTGCCATCCACGATACATTATATAGTTAAGTCCTTCCTAGATGTTAAAATCTTCCACTCTCAGATATAATTACTTCTGTCTCTGGAATGACCTCACATTCTTTAATTTCTTAGTTTGGATGCTCTCCAGTGTTGTCTGCAGAGAAATACGATTTTTCTGTGTGTTTATTAGCATTCTTACAGGCTACAGTGAAATTGTAATAAATAAAAAACTAAAATGGCAGTCTAACTGTTGCTCACATACGTCATATGCAGGATACCTTATAGAACCAGCAGTTCAATGAGAGCTGAAGATAGCTCCAACCTTGAGAGAAGTTGTGCTCCAGGGCAAAACTAAAACATTGCTGTATATCCATGCTGAGAGCTCTGTTTACTCATTTTCTGATTCTAATAAGGAAGCAAACCCAATTAGGTGGAATAAGCCAGACAGTTATGCTATGGAAAATTTAAAAATTAGTATTTTAGAAGGTGCTTAGGGAGTTAGGTACCTAAGCTCCCTTACCAGAACTACCATGGTTCTTAGTGTAATTGCACACACTGCCACATCTGAAGCAGAGAGCACCCTATCTGTTTGAAACAACTTTAATTTCCTTACTGAAATATGCAAACATAGGATCTATTTTCAAGGACACGTTAACTATTGTCCCTTAAATACACCAGAGTAGAGGACTGATGTGCAACAGCTGTAGAAAAAGAACAAGTAGTTACGTTGCTTGCTTCTGGAGTTACTAATGTTGGATGACCTCAGTCTCCAAGGGAGCTGCAGTTGGCTACAACTAAGTGCAACTCTTAGATGTTGTTCAGGACTGTAAGGAGACTGCTCGTTGCAGTGGTCTTAGCAGTATTCACTATTATGACTTTAACTGTTGGGGTTATTTTTTTCTTTCTATAAATTGGAAGACTTTTCTTCATTATACTCTTGTTACTGGATAATCACAGAGTGGTAGGGGTTGGAAGGGATCTCTGGAGATCATCTAGTTCAACTCCCTGCTAGAGCAGGTTCTCCTAGAGCAGGTTGCACGGGATCACATCCAGGTTGGTTTGAATCTATCCAGAGAAGGAAACTCCACAACCTTTCTGGGCAGCCTGTTCAGTGCTCTGCTACCCTTAAAGTAAAGAAGTTTCTCCTCATACTTGAGTGGAACTTCTTGTGTTTGTGACCATTGCCCCCTTGTCCTCTTGCTGGGCACCACTGAAATGAGTCTGACCCCATCCTCCTGACAACCACTCCTTAGCTATTTATAAGCACTGATAAGATCCCAATAGATAGTACATATATAATAATATATTTTGCAATGAAATCCGTAGGAAACTAAAATTCTGTCTTTACAAAGTTTTCATGAGAACATAAACATGTGTTAAACATTATATATTTAATGAAATCCTCCCAAAATACTGTGAACAAGTGTAGATGGCACACGTTCTTTGCAATTGTCAATAGAATACGTCTAATAACCAAAATAATTCTATTAAAGAAAGTACTTGATTTGCTCAACATTTTCATTTTGTTAAAATAAAACAAAAAATTCCAGAGTAAAGAAGGAAGAAAAACTTTGTATTGCTACAATTTCCTTTAAAAAACCCAGTAACAAAACTCCAAAACTTACAATACCTGTATTCTTTCCTTTCTCTCATTATAGAAATAGATACAAGGGGAAAAAGAGAGCAGAAATAGAAATGAGAGATTTCTTTTTAGTTCGGAGAAGATGCAAGTGAAAGATGTAAGTGAATTTTTACACGTTGGAAACACTAGTTCTACACCTAAATAGTTAATGTTTAGTATTGAGATTTTTGTGAAAAAAATTCACATTAATTCTTTCCATACGTTAGTGTAAGAAACACTTATTGTTTTGAGTAAGTCTAGTGCTAAAGAGAAATTCTAACTCTAGAAGTCAAAATACAATGTATAATTTGTTGCACCGTACTTTAATAAAAAACCCACATTTCTCTTGTGGCATAGTCCAGTGCAAAATTGGTAAATAATTGTGTCTCTTTTGAGGTTTTACTTCCTACTTTAGTTGACGTATTTTATTTTAATTATGTGAAGCTGTAAATTACAGCTGATGTGGTGTTTGAAACTAAATAAGATGTTCTGTGTTGGACAATAAACAAGCATGGCGTTTTCCAAGGGACATGTTTTATCCATACTTAATGACACATTATTTCTTTAACAATGCACAGACACTGCAGATATAGATCTAGTTTTATTTTGGACAATATATGTTAGCACAGATAGCTGTCAGTTAGCCAACAATCACCCTTAAATAACAGTGCTTCGAATTCTGTGTATCTCCATATATCTGAACTCTTGCTCAGAAATATTCAAGAGTTTCAGAATACTTCTATTGCAATGTCGTTCAAAATCACAGTTCCCAGACACCTGAGTCAAAGCAATTACCATTAATAACTGCAGTGACATACTAGTATCTGATGTGTAGGTGCAATACCACTAGGGATATTTAATCTAGTGATTCTACCTTCTTCATGCAGAAGTCTGTATTTTCAAAAGTCAACTTAGTATGATGAGTCAGTGTGAGGAAGTGCAGTACTTCTGTTGTTAAATAATATGAAGGACTTTATATTCCCTTTTTAATTTTCTAGGTTGCCTTTGTCATTGTCTTAATCATCATGTTCTAGTCTCTTTTTTTGCCTGCATTAATTACCTAGGGACTAAGTTTAAGTCCATCACCTTTGGTAGGCATCACAGCAGCTTGCTGTGCCAACCCACCATTCAGTGCATGTTAGGATGTTTAGGATGTGACTCCTCTAGCCAGAGCAGAAGTTCAGTGATTTCTGTCATTAAGTGTAATACTTTTGAATATGTTTCTAAAGCTATAGGTACATATTGAAGCCTGGTTAGGCACATTTCATTCTTCGCTTAGACTTGGTCTTGGGGATATTCACCCCCCACCCTCCCCCCTATTTTTTTTCTTCTTGACAGCAAGTAAACTAAAACAAGACCTTGTACAGCCTGTTTCCATGGCCAGAACATGCTCTGACAAAGTGTAATTGAAGATGCTACAAAACTTTAGTAAAGCTTGTTGGGGAATTTGTGGGATACACCTCTAGGGAAAAGCAAGAGTAGCCCTTTATTCAGACCTTTGCACGTTCTTCCATCACTTGTACTTCCCTTGGCTGCATATTGGAACCCTGTGGGAAGGATAGCATGGGGAAATCAATGCTGTTTTGAATAGCTTTAGCGGTGTCTGTTGCAGAATTTATTTAGGATAATAAAAACTGGCATATATACCTCAGGCACTTTTCCCCATCAATGTAGAACTGAAAGATTTTCTAACCTTTCTGGAAAAGAATAATAAAAACCCTTTGGACAAGCTTAAACAATACAGAAAAAGGCAGGCTTCAATATTTGTTTCTTAGATTTTTCCTGGTATATTTTGCATTCATTTCCCAGACTGTCATTTGATGTTCAACAGACAATCAATGTTTTACAGTCTATATATTAGGTTGTGCTTGTATGACTTGTGTAGGGCCAACCAAAAATGTCAAGCAGTTCTTGATAATGCTTTAACTGTGCCTTTGAGGAGGAAATGGTAAGAAAGGTAGCTGGTTTGGGGGTTAAAGAATTACTAAAGCAATTTTTCTGAGCTGTAAGTATCTGTTGTTAAGCTCTCTTTGAACATATCTGACTTACGTGACTAACTGGCAAAGACGCAAGACAGCCGGAATGAACTGAGTTCTAAAAAAGTTTATTAAAAAACAGCAGCTCTATAAAAAAGCACAAAATGTAAACCCAGAAGTAAACTCAAAGGAATCTCTAAGGAAAATCTGAAAATGTTAATTAAATCGTCATATAATCCTGAGCAAGTTTCTGTGTTTCTTCACAGTTCTTGACTTTGCTAGTATATGGGGAGAGTTTATCAGGTGCCTGAAAGGATCAGTGTTCTCTTTTTTTATTACCATTATATAAGGTTGAAAGACTGAAAAAGTGGACAGGCCAGGATGTGTGTCACCTGCGACAGTTGCTTTTCTGCCAAGGGCAGTAAAATGTTTCTGAACCAAAATGTTTGCCTGCGTGCTCGAGCATGGCCAGTAAAGAGTAAAACTGGTCAGTGGGAACTAGGTAGAAAACAAATTTATTGCACATAGCTGGATGTCATTATCCATCATTGAAGGCCTGTGAGGATGTATTAGAACAGTTAGTACCAGACTTGTTAATTCTGTTAATACCTTTGTATTCCAGTGTGTTGAGGGCTGGGGAAGATGGAGATGGGTGTGCTGAAGGAAACAGGTCAGGTCATTTCTTCACTCAGGGCCAGACCGAAATATTGGCATCACATACTCACGGGGATGGATTTGTATCACTGCACCATTAACCTTGTTGCAAGGCATTGGAGACAGATAGGCTTCTATCCTGACAAGATGTTGTTTATTCATC
>NW_010418798.1:0-266 GCF_000710305.1 Buceros rhinoceros silvestris
GCGCAGAGCGTGGCGTCGTCGTCGCAGTCCTCGGGTTCCTCTTGGCCGCGGCACGTGGCGGCACAGGAGGGGCCGCAGAGCTCATAGTGCTGGTTGGGGAGGCAGACGGGGCCTGTGGGGAGCGGGGGGGAGGAGGAGGAGGAGGTCACCTTCCTCCTCTGGTGGCGCTCCACAGCCTTTGGGGCGTGGAAGAGCTGAACGCATCCCGCGTTAAATAGAAATGTCTGGGTGGACAAAGGTCCAAGAAGGACCTTGAGGGGACGGAG
>NW_010418799.1:0-11580 GCF_000710305.1 Buceros rhinoceros silvestris
TTCCCGCCCGCTCCCGCACCGAGCTTGGGTCGGAACTGTACTCCGGGGATTTGGGGCGGCTCTAAGCGTGTAAAACAGCTGGAAACCTGCAAAGCAGTCTGAGTAGGAGTCCAGCTCACGTTTAAACATGAAGCGTGTGATCTCTGATTTAAGGCTGGAATAGGTCCGCGGTCCTTGCTTCTGTTTTGATCTCTGAGCTTCCTTGTGTTTGTTTTAGCATCAGCACCAAATTAAAGTTAGACCCTTGTCCATTATTTCTGCTACAAGAGATCGTGCTGGAAATGTGCTGGCTGCTGTGTTACATACGATTTATGTTGTAGAGCTTTCATTACCTGCAATTTAAGATTGTTTCGTGTCAAAGGCATCATCTTTTTGTGCCAGTAATGGGCAGAGTGGATTCCTGAGTATTTGGGGGATTCCTAAGTAGTGCAGAAACCCACAGTATTTCTGGTCAACTGTGTTCAGCACAGGATACTTATTTGTAACAGGTGGTAGGAATAGATGAATGAAACTTGTGAGGTGTGTGGGTTTTTTGTAACACTGCCCCACCTCTGCCTCCAGTTCTTTGATCAGAGTATGGTAACAGGGCTTTGGTGAGAGGGAATGTAACTTGATCAGCCAGGTTATAGGGAACACAAAACACTTGTCTCATGGAAGAGGCTTCAACAGAGCTTTAGTTTGTGTACTAAAACAATATGATAGAAGTGATACTATAATATAGCAGAGCTCATTCTGAAATCCCTAGGCTCAGAACGAGTTTGGAGAGCTTTGCGGAGGTTTATATCATGTAACTAGCTTCCGAGTGCTGCCACTTGCTCTAATTCATGTGATGCAAGGAATCTGAGTGCTGACAAAACAGCCTATACCTGAGAAAGAGCATACTGTTTGTGATTTTAAGTCATCAGACACCTGATGTCACTTTGCCTATGAGGAGGCTTGTGTAACTATGCTTATGGTGAAGTTTTCTGTTGAACGCTGGAGAATGTTGCACCTAGGTGTGTCCTTCCATTTACAACAGTATTCAAAGAGCATGTACGTGCTCCTTCCTTCCTCCAGAAAACGCTGTTTAGAGTGTGTCTGGTATTTGTTTCTGTCACGGATAGTCATTGCCCAAACGGCTTTTTCTGCCATCAACCTCTGGGAAAACCTTCCCTAGATCGTAAGTAAGCTCCTTCATTAAGGCCCAATGACCATTTCCTGGGACAATAGCTTTCTATTGTCACCTCTTTTGTTGGTAGAGGACCGTTTAGACCTTTTTTTCAGAAAAATGTGAGTCTCCTTACAAAGCATGACTGACCCATTACAATGCTAGTTAATCAGGCTTTTGGTTTTGTGGGTTTTGGTTTTTTATTTTTTCCCCCCCCCCCCCCCGCTTTAAAGAATATTGTAGCTATTGACTACGCTTGTTCTATCACTTACAGAAAGTTAAGGGTTAAGGCATTACAGGAATAAACTTCTGCAGTTTAGATGAGAACAACAGATAAGTACCATTTATTTGCTCTACTTATTGCTACCTCTAAACACATTAAAGATACACTATAGTTTAGCCCACTTAAATACTGCTGTAGATGGAAGTTTGTTCAAATCTTGTTAAGGTATGTAGAAATTAATTTTGTCTCTTGTAGGCTATTGTCTAAGAAGACCAGTCATCTTTTTGAACAGCAATGACATTTTACTCTTTAATGAGCTGAATGCAGCTTAAACACTAGTGATTGGACTGAGTTGAGGGAGCTGTCATAGGCTGTGAATTTGTGTGGGATAAAATGTTTTCATGATTGTCTGCAAGTTGTTCTTTTTCACGGAAGCATTTCACAGTCAGGAGACAAGGAGGGAGACGGTTTTATTCTCTTGTGCATATGGACCTCTTTTTCCTCCTCTTGCTTACTGCCAAAACCCCTTTTAAAACAGAGGCATTTAGAAGTTCCTGTGCATGACTCAGGTGAATGACTTGCAGATATTAAAGACAGCATTTATAGTAAATCAATGGAAGAGTGCATTGAGGGCATGTTCTACATTATGCCTGTATAAAGGAAAATTGGAGCAAAATCCTGCTGCTTTCACTTGTTGACTCAGAAGGTCATTAATTTTGTCTGACAAGCATGAAATTTGGGATATTTGGGTCTAGATTTTCTCTGTGGGTAGGCAGAGCTATTGATCCCTCAAGCCGGAAGGATAAGGTAGTGAATTACAGCCTTGGGAATGTTTTCCTGAGGAAAGGCTGTGTGATCAAGCTCTGTGCGATCTTTCTACTCACTTTCTAAAGGGTTCATCACTTAATAGTTTCAGCTGAGCACCCATTATGACAATAATTAAATGGGAGTTCATTGTTTAGAAAACTCCCCCCTTGTCTCTTCTCAGCAAGAAATACTGTTTAATTTCACTTGTTTATTCCTGAATCATCTTGTTTAGTTCTTCACTCATTCTTGTGCAATTTCTGTGACAAATGCGGTTTTAACTATTCATCAGCAATTTTAATAATGCCAGTGTGCTCTTGCTTTCTTTTATATCTCTGCATTTTATACATCTTCGAGAACAGGTCCTCATGGATCAAAGGTTAATTTAGCTGAGCTAACTGCGGAAAAATTGAACATGCCTGTTACAGTAGCATAAATTTAAAGTGACGTAACTGACTGTATTTCATGCTAGAATTTGGTTTAGAATTGTCTTTCTCAATAACATACACTTACAAGAATTTTTCCTTTCCTCTCTGTCTGCTAGCCTGTGGCGGAAGATGCTGCCTTAGACGAAGAACCTGTAAAAGAGGTAAATCTGTTCACAGATCACACAAATTTTAGGAAATTATTATTATATCTTCTGCCTTTGTGGAAACGATGTCTCTGGCACTATATTCAGCATACTTCTAGCTCTGAAGATGCAAAACCAATGCACTTTTTGGTCTCTTATTACAAGTTCAAATGAAAAAAGGAGATTAGACTTCGTCAACTAGAGATTAGGGAATTTTATTTTACAAATATTATCCTTGTGCTGGTCTTCCAAGAAAGAACACACAACTCCCTGAGGCATATGGATTTCCTACAGAGAAGATTTCTTAATGATCTCAAAAAGAGTATCTGTCATCATATCAGTGCTTATGTATTGTGAATTGTACCTGATTAACCCCAAATACTATTAAATTGAATTAATTTGTTTTTGTCTGCTATGACGGCTCTTCATCTAGAGCAATACTGAGGTAGCTCTTTCCTTCAGGTTAATCTGTTGTTGTTATGGTAGCATTATACTAATTAAACCAACCAAACACAAAGAAAACAAAAAAAATCCCTTTCAAACCTACAGAAAATCATGAGTCTTGCCTCAAAAAGAAGAGATAGAAGGTGATATGAAGATACAAAGCAGGTGAGAACAAATTCACATTCACTGTTAGGATGAGCTAACAGCAAACGAGTGTAAAACTGGCTGCTGCTGTTCCCAGGTGTCAGCACACGGTACTGCTGGTTTGTACAGAGCAAACCGAGGTGTGCTTGAAAGATTGTTAGGCATTTCCTGATTCCAGCAAGTGAACTATCCTGAATACCCTCAGGATGGAAGGGAGGCGTCAGAGATACTTGTCTAAATAGCCCCTTTGAACACATTAACCTTCTCTGTACCTCTTCTTGAAATTTTTCAGTTACCTTTGTGATTTTTTTGGTTTTCAGTGCAAAGTTTTGTTTTCTTCCATGTTAAAGGAATAGTTTTAACCCCCATAATGATAAAAAGGAGGAAGAAATCTTAGTATTGAGTCTTGTGAAATGGTTGCAACTTCCAAATATAATTTTTCCTCCATTTTCATTTCTTAAAGACAGGAGTAAATTGTACTTTGAAAAGCTTAGGACTGAAATTAAAGTGCAGGTAACTAACTGGGCTCATCACATTATCTTTGAGGATATTGCTGAAGATTTAAATTTACGGTTTGTGGGTTTGGGTCTTAGGAGGACTCTTGTGTGTGAGGATAGCCTTCATTTCCTAAATGAATTTAAACCTAGTTAATTTTCATTAGGGGTGTGTCTTATCATTCCTTAATTTTAAATTTGATGGAAAAATTGTATGTAATGACTACTTATATAGAAAACTTGGACCTGTGTTCTCATTTTCTGATGCGTTCACTGCTGTATTACAATTTGATATTGCATTTATCTTTTTGTATGTGTACTTCTGCCTCAGCAAGGCAATTATAGTGTCTGTATGTCAAGTGGAATGACGTTCGTAATCTGATTGAAAAACCTGCTGCACCTGTGCTTTATAAAACACATATGTAGTGACCACTAACAAATGGTCAGTGAAATACCACTGTCCAATGTAGAAGTACTCTCACCCTTCACTTGACTTTCCTCTGGGTGCCTTCATTACACTGTACTGTAGAAAAATACAGTAAGAAAAACTGACTAGTTTTTTTTCCACCCTTACTCTGCTGCTGTCGTGTTATTTCATCACTTTATTGGCTTACTCTGTAACCCTGTTCTGTTTCTATGAAGTTTGCATCTTATTGTAGCAGTATTGTTGGAAAGAACAATCCACTGTTCTAGTGACTCTTAACAATAGCTGTACTGCATCCAAGCCCAAAGCCTTTTCTTTCTTACTTTTTTTTTGGAAACTTTAAAGCATGACTTAAGGGGTGACTATATCACGTCATGATTTGAATGTCCTTGCTCAAAGGATGTTCTTGTAAATAAGCTGCTTTAGGCTATGTGGCCTCCTGCTGTTTCTCCTATCTTGTGTATAGTATGGAAAATGAGATGATGGCAAAATGCGTTATAAAAACTGCACTTCTCATTGTTCTGAGGCCTGATCTTGCTGTTGATGGACAAGTCATTTAAACATCTTGGGGGTGTAAATTAACAGGGCTGTTGGATACAGCAAGTGTTTCTGAGTTATATCTTGGTCCTAGAGCAGTGTGTGTCCGCTCTGCTCTAGAACTGTCCCCTAGATTACTCAGGGCTGTTATCATCAGGGTTATTCCTCTAGAAGGTTCTCCCCAAGCCACGGACTCAGTTTGTCCAGCCACAAAGGCAAGCAGGTTAGCTGATGGGAACTTCCTTGGGAGAACTTTAAATTCCTGCAGTAGTCTTTATTTAGACTTGTGGGATGCAGCTTTTCTGTAAAGGGGTTCTTTTTGGTAAATTGGCCTTTTTTTTGGACAAAGAATGATTAAATTTGATCCCCTGTGATCATTAGAAACCAAAATGTGCTTAAACACAGCTGATGCGCCTTGTGGTCTGGTCTAGGTCAAAGTTAAGCACTGGTCTAAATCCTCCCGAAGATAAAGTTGGCAGCAGAATTCTTCGTCACATCTTCCTAAAACAGTGAGTGTATGTGCAGTATGGCTTGCAGCATTCAGAAGCTAGATTGTAGCCTTGCTTGGAGCTGTCTTACCCTTTTAAGAGAATTTGTGTACTCTAATTGAAAGCTTCACTGGGGCTCTTGGGGAAAGTAGAGGAGAGATACAGTGGAAGGGCAAATACCCAACCAGAAGCAGAACTGGGTAAATCCTCTGTAGTTCTACTCTCTGAAAATTGCATAGCTACGCTGAAAACAGCAGGGCCTAGGCTTACTGGTAACTCTTGTACAAAGTTTCCAGAGACACATGTAACTAACTTCTGCTGATACTGTGTGCTCTTGTGCAAATGTGAATAACAAAATTGGAGGAAGCAAGGGTGGCTGCTCTGTGTGTAGTTTAGTATTGCATGTATTGCAGATTCTACTCCTGTCTGTAAAGATAATTTATTGGGTCCTCAATGAAAGATCAAGCTTCTATAACTAATGGCGGCACAGCTACTGTGATAGCATTTAGGACCTGAAGAAAGACTATGTTGAATGATCACTGTAAGGAAAGTGCAAAACCTCCATAGCAATGAAAATTTTACTTTTTTTGCTCCAGTGGTACTGTTATCAAGGCAATGATAAATGCTCACAGCATCACAGAAAGCTGATGCTGGATGGCACTTCTGGACATCTCCTAGTCCAGCCTTCCCTGCTTTGGTCACAGCAGGATCAGCTTACAGGAAGGTACTTGGGGCTGCATCTAGTTGGACCTCGAGTGGATTTCTCCACCTCTCGGGGCAGTCTTCCAGTGTTTGATCACCCTAAGAGCAAAAATGTTTTCTCATGCCTGAATGATTTCCTGTGGTTTGCCCACTGCCACTTGGCACTTCACTGGATACCACTGAGAAGAGTCTGTCTCTGTAATCTTCTTCCCTTCAGGTATTTATACATGCTAATAAGGTCTACTCCAGTCCTTCACTGCCCTCTACATTATCTTCTCCAGGGGTAACAATTTCAGCTTTCTCAGATTTCCTTTTCAGGCCAGATCTTCTCACCCTCTAATCATTTTTTGTGGTGTTCCACCTTCATTGGGCTTGCTCTAGTATGTTCATTTCTCTTGTGAACAGGGAAGCTCATGTTCAACTTGTCCACCAGGACCCCTAGATTCTCTTCTGCAAAGACTTCTTCAGCTGTGTGGTTCCCAGCCTGTAGCCGTGCATAAGTTTATTCTTCCCTAGGTGCAGGACCTTGCATTTCCCTTTGCTGAACTTCAGGATAATTCTGTTGGCCAATTTCTCTGGACAGCAGCACAACTGTCTGGCGTATCAGCTGCTCCTCCCCGTTTTGTAACATCTACAAACTTGCAGAGTGTGTACTCTGTCCAATTGTCTAAGTCATTAATGAACAAGCTAGTACTGGTCCCAGTATTGACCCCAGGGGTATGCCACTAGTGACTGGCATCCAGCTGGGCTCTGTACTGATCACAATCCTTTGAGTATGGTAGTTCAGTTTTTGATCTATGTCACTGTCCACTTATCTAGTCAGTAATTCATCAGCTTGTATGAGATGATGATGTGGGAGACTATGTCAAAAGCCTTACTTAAAATAAAAAAGCACTCACTGCTTTGCCCTCATACACCAAAACAGTCACCTCTATCTAAAAGGTTGACCGGTTATTTAAGCATGATTTTCCTCTTCACAATCTGCTCCAAATCATTTGTCGTTCACATGTTTGGGAATTCTTTCCAGAAGAATTTGCCTCATCACCTTTCCAGGGACCAAGGTGAGGCTGACTGGCTTGCAATTCCTGGATCTTCCTTCTTGAGGATAGGCACTATGTTTTGCTTTCTTCAAGCTCTCTGAATTACTGTGAGTTGTTAAGAGTATTGAGATGTCTCACAATGACATCAGCCAGCTCTGTCAACATTCATAGATCTCATCAGGTCTCAGTTTGTATGTCCAGGTTATTTAAATGTTCCCTAACCCTCCTCCACCAAGGACAAGCCTTTCTTTCCCACCTGTCTCAGGGGCTTGAGATTCCCAAAGGCCTGGTATTACCACTAAAGACCAAGACAAAGGCAGCACCTGGGTACCTTGGCTGCCTTGTTTCCTCTTCCCTTGCCACCATCTCCCTTTCCCCACTCAGCAGCAGGACCAAAGTTTGGATAGTCTCTGTATTCCTCTTTGTCACCTCTTTGTGGTTCCTTCTCTTGTTCTTCACTTTCACATCTGAGTTTTGTCAGAGGTTCCTTCTTCATCCATGCAGGCCTCCTGCTGCCTTTGCATGATTTCTCGTTGGTCAGGGTGACCAAATCCTGAGCTTGCAGGAGATGATTCTTGAAAATTAACCAGCTCTTCTGGATCTCTCTTCTTTCCAGGGTCATCATCCTTGTGATTCACCCAAGCAGGTACCTGAAGAGCTCAGTCTGTACTACTGAAGTCCAGGGTTGTGATCCTGCTTTTTGCTTTGTTCTTTCCTCAGGATCTTGAGCTCCTCCTCATGGTAACGGCAACCAAGTCTGCCCTCACATTCCTGACCAGTTCTTGTTTGAAAGGTCAAGCAGAACAAGTTCCTTCATTGGCTCCTTGATCACCTGTGTCAGGAAGTGCATTCATCCATGCAGAAATCTCCTAGATTGCTTGTACACTTTCAGAAGATACCAGGGTGGATAAAGTGGATCCTTTGAGGATCAGGGTCTGCACACACAAGGCTTCTTCTAGCTGTCTAAAGAATGCCTTCATAGTCAGGTTGTCTGTAGTAGGTACCTACCACAGTGTTAAGGGACATGTGTGCTAGTGTAATGCTGAACTGTCAGCAACAGCCTCCCTTTCAAAGGTGCTGGAGTAGTATTCAACTACAGAGACAATGAAGAATGACTCTAGGCTGCTTGTTGTGATCATCAGTAGGATTAGCTCAAAGCAGTTTAACCAGTGTATGCAACTACTAAAATTGCTGGTATATCACTTCATTCCTCTGACAAAATAAAGCAGTTAAGGCAGATGACAATGTTCTGGATTTGCCATTCAAAGAGTTGCTTTTGTTCCAAAATTGGAGGGGGGTGGGGGTGGTGTGTGTTTGTTTTTCAGTAGTATCTAGTCAACTCCCCCTTCAAAGTTCTTCAATACACCTGCTATGGATTGTTCAATCTGTTATAAAAACTTGATGTATTTTCTGGATGATTTTTAATAGGAATCGCAATGATTACATAGCAAAGGAAAAAAAAAATCCCAGTGGTTAAGCTTGAAGGTCACAGGCATATTGAGGGTCTACTAAACAGAATAACTACATTTCACTGCTGCTCTGAGTTGTGTGTTTCTGGTTGTTGAGAAAGATCAGAGCACAATCTTTTCCTGGGGCGGGAGGTTACTGAAGAGAATGACTGAAGTTTCTTGGTTATTTGGAACTGTGTACGTGTTTTCATACATGTACACTCGAAGTCTACACTTTTCTAAAAAAAAAAATTAGGTCATAGGAACATCCTGTCCCTTCGAGGAAAAACAATTAGGAAGCTGATTATCAAATGAGTGATATGGAACTGAGTGTGGAGCAGTATAATTATATAATATGATGTAAAAACTCTCGAGGAGGGAAGCCTAGTTCAGGTTGCTAGATAATGACGGCAGTATGTTTACTTAAAATGCCACTTTTTTCTTCTGCTCTAAAAAATCCCAAACACTCAGAATTAAAGAACTGTGTTTAGAAAAAGTCTAAAGGAATGAAAAACTGTTTCCTTACCCAGCAGTTCATTATCATCACAGTAAATAAGTAACTGAGTCCAGATACTACATTACACACCTTTCCAAAAGAGAGATGCCTTTAATTCTCCCTGGGTTGACTTGTTTCTTTTTTAACTTAGATTTTTTTTTTTTTCCCCTTTTCCTTCCACTTGTATGGGTCTAGGCCAACTCTCTGCAACAACTCCATGTGGGAACAACTGCCTGCCAACTCTGCTGGTCCTCTTCACCACATGGTCAACTCAGGAAAGCCTCTGAACATCAACAGGGGCTTTGCATGGTGCCACAGGGAGCCCTGGGCGCCTGGCAGTGTGTGGCTTCTTGTGGGAGCTGGAGGGGGGATGGCCTGCAAGCTTGTTCTGGCCTGCCTGTGGTATATGTTACCTTGGGGAGGAGGAGTTGTGCAGGCAGTTGTCAGCCTTGGCCTGTTTGGTGTCAACCCAATGTGCTGAGCTGAACTGTCTCCTAGACCTGTTTCTGCTCGAGTATATGTGGTGAAATTTGGAGATGTTAAAAATCCACAGTAGTAAAACATAAATTTTATTAATCTGATTGATAATTGTGTGCTATGGCATGCAAATATTCTGTGGGGCTTCCATTGCTGTAATTGGACACCATCTTTGAAATATGCTCTTCTGCTTTGTGGTCTTTCTTCATTTTTCTCTGGAGGACAGTGGTCTGAAGTGAGCTGCTTATAATAGGTCTCTCTGCCCTTCTGCACCTTTTGGAGGCCACCAATGAATTCCCAGATGGTCAGGTGGCACATTCCCCATTTAGCTTGGAGGTGATGATCAGCTTCAGAATGGTTGTTAGTGCAATTCTTGGCACTCCATGATCTGTCGAACATGTGGATGGTGGGAACAGGATCTTGTCTACATGCCCTCTTCTACCTGGACAACCAATGTAACAGTCCTTGAATTTGCTGAGAAGAAGTTGAAGCTGTTTGTGCAGGTATTCCTCCAGAGTAGCTACATAGAATGGTTGCTTTGGGTTGGAAGGAACCTTAAAAGGCCATTTAATCAAACCACCCTGCAGTGGACAGGGGCATCTTCAACTAGATCAGGTTGCTCAGAAACCTGTCCAACCTGACCTTGAATGTTTCCATGGATGGGACATTTACCACTTCTCCAAAGTTTTGCTGCCCTCATTGTAAAAAATTTCTCTTGTATCTAGTTCAAATCTCCCCTCTTTTAGCTTAAAGCCATTACCCCTTGTCCTCTTGCAGGAGGCCCTGCTGTAAAAAGTGTCCCTGTCTTTCTTATAGGCCCCCTTTAAGTACGGAAAAAGTCACAAAAAGGTCTCCCTGGGGCAATCTTTTCTTGGGTGAACATTTCCCCCCAAGTCTGGGACAGGCATGAATGTGAAGGCCACAAGTATTTCGGCCTTAAGGGTGAACTCTGTGTTTGTGTCAAAATCTTGAACAGCACTTATCTGTGCCAAATGCTTCTGAACAGGGTGGGAAAAGCAGCCTTTTAGAGTTGCTTCTGGGAAGCGTTCCTTTATGGTGTTCATGACCGCTGTTTTGTAGTTGCAGTAAAGGAACTGTGATTGTAGGTTAGGCACCAATTAATAAGGTGCTGTTAATAAGGTCAAACAACCACTTGTATGTGATGTGCTGTTTGTCTGGCAGAAAGGCATATAGGACTGCACTACTTTGCCGGGATCACATAGACCTAGGCAAAGAGTTCAGGGGTTATTGCAAATGTGCCACCCGTGTACTAGGTATTGGATGTTCGCAGAACTTACAGCCAACTTTTTCTGCCAGAAAAATCCAGAATCCTTCTGGATCTCTCTCCAGTATCACCAAGCAAGAAGTATTCATGCGTGCCTGGTGTTGGTGAGTAGGTTCTTGTATTCCTTGGGTAATACAAGGTCATCCAGGCTCACTGCGTCCAACGGTGCTGTGTTTGGTTTTGCCTTTGCTGGATTGTTTTTTCATAAAGCTGCTGTTCTTGGAATTACAGCATGAACTGCTGAGCCCAAGTTGGACATGAATTAATAACTTGAGCTGTACATTCCACCATTTCTTCAGTTCATCACTTCATCCCTGTCACAAATCTTGCCACTTCAGCATTTGCTGCTGAAAGAGTGAACAGTGATTGATCACCTTGATCACCTCTTGGTTCCTCATGTCAATTCTGGCCTTTCATTGTCCAGTCTGTTCAGAACACCAAAACATCACCTTTGAGTCTATCAGATACATAACTTTTCTCTTCCTTTGTGGCTTTGATCTGTCACAGCTATCTCACAAGCAGCAGCCTAGCAATACGATTTTTACAAGGAAACTATCTCTGTGTTTGTGTATATATATGAGAGTTAAAGTGAAGAAACAATGAGTTGCATCATTTGTAACATGTGCTAGCCAATTACTCATATGTCTTCATTGTGCTCAGTCATCAGAGGTGTCTGCTTTGCTCTGCAGCTGTTTTTGGTGACTCATTCAGAAAATGTGTAAATTAACGATGAGATAAAGGCAATTCAGTCAAACGTGTAACAAAAAAAATTAGCGTTTTGGCTGGCCTAAGCGTGGCCAGGCGGGATGCAAGGCAGGTGGGGAGAGCTGTGGTGGGAGGGTTTTGCCCGGGGAGC
>NW_010418800.1:0-10462 GCF_000710305.1 Buceros rhinoceros silvestris
GGAAGCGGAGGGAGCCGTGCAGTTGCTCTGCATATTAATGAGCCGGGAGCGAGGGCAGCGGGAGCTGTTTTAAAAGAGGACAAGGGGAGGAAGGCGGCAGAGCGCAGGCAGCAGCCGGGCAGCAGCCGCTCTCTGCTGTCCCCTCCCTGGCGACACCCAGCCCCGGGGACACGCAGGGGACGAGCCCGAAGGGAGCAAACACGTTAAAATCCTCGGCGTCTCTTTAGGTACTTGCTGCCTCACCATGAAGCTCCTGACAGCAGCTTTGCTTCTGCTGCTCATCGCGATGTGCTTAGCCAGCGCGGAAGGTAAGTCGGATTATTCTGCTTGTTCCCACAGAAAGCTTTTCTCCAGTAATTATTACTTGCCTCTGGATAGTCCGAAGTTGGATTTAGCTGCGCGTGGGGGAAAAGCAACACGTTGTATCTGTGGGGTAAGGTAGCTGTGAGGGTTTTAAAGGTGGGAGTAGAGGTAAAATACACGCGACGAAGTTGTGTCTTCCTTGCGAGGCAGAGAGCCCCAGCTCACGGCGTGGGAGGTCACGCCGTGCGCTCCGTTATTCAGGAATAAAGCTCAAATGTCTCCTCTGAAACCGAGGGTGGTTTTCACGGGGAAAACAGAGCAGGATTTGATGTGGTAGCACAAATTCCACTGAGTGTGCCAGGGCGCGTTCACTGCTGCGCACAGAAATGATGGCTAAAAAGCCCTCGGCTTTTGTCTGGCCATAAACGCACCGCAGCATCCACACGAGGAGAAATGCCTGAAAGTCCTACAAAGTCCAAGACAGACATGAGGGAATGAGACAGTAGCTGAGGTGTGCATTTGTTCGCTCAGTTTCAAGTGAGTTCCAACTCTTTCATTTCTTTTTGTTATATAGAACGACATTTAATCACAGCAGGTGCACTTTAAAAAAAACCTCTCTATTTGCTCAGAACATCTATAGCACTCTAATACATATTTCCCAGAGAGCCACTACCTTTTCCTTGAATATAGCAAAGGAATTATTGGTCTTTTTAAGCTCAACAGCATCACAAAATCCAGCTTTTTCTCACCGATGCTTGAAAGAGCAATGTGAAGTTTGTGCGCACACGTAGGCTGGTGGGGAAGGGACGCTTGGTATGCAGGAGGCTTTGCAGGCACACGAGAAAATGCTTTTTCTTGTAGGCGTGAAGTGCAAATGTTCAAGAAAAGGTCCTAAAATAAGATTCTCTAATGTACGGAAGCTGGAAATTAAACCGAGGTACCCGTTTTGCGTGGAAGAGATGATTATGTAAGTGTTCCTTCATTTATTGCTTTCCAATTCCCTATCAGCTGAATTGCTTTACCTTACACTGCAAGTTCCTTCTTTGTTTTCCTCACACCCTAGCATGCAAATTCCTGGGAATAGCCATTTGCTGTATCAGATGCTATAAAAGGTGCAATTCCGACCAAAGTCCCAGCTATCATTTTCAACACCATTTGTTGGGGTTTTTTTGTTTTTGTTTTTTTTTTTTTGCTCAAAGAAATTTTTACAGAACAGGTAGCGATAACAGGATAATCATTAGAGTGAAGACAGGGACAAATGCTACTCCAGGCTGTCTGATGTAAAATGCAGAACTATTTACTCGCATTGTTCTGGGCACGCAGAATAAAAACGTGAGCAGAGTTTGGTTTGTGGTGGTTTCTCCAAGGACAGAGTTATCCCAGCCAGAGACAGAATTTTGCCTGCGTGGTACCCGAGCCACCCCCTTGCACTCGGTGGGATTACCCAGTGTGTAAGAAAATGCTTTCCTCCGTCTTACTGCAAGCCGTGGCCAGTGCTGCTGTGAAATCGCAGAGTGACATAGTGACTCACTGAGCCAAGGCAGGTACGCGGATTTTTGGCATTTCTGATGACAGGCGCAAAATGAGGGGGGGGTTATATTTTAAATAAGGGTGTTTTTCTGGGTTTTTTTTCTGTCGTGTTTTGGATATCTGAAGATTCCCCCAAAAAAGCACCATCCAACCAGCATGTGGGGCTGGGGAAGGACCAGCTTAGCCAAGAAGACTGTCCCTCTGCCACCTAAGAGGGTGAAAAACCATCCCAAGAGCCACATCTGCAGAATGCCAAAGACAGATTTACTCCAGTGTCTGTGCTGCTCATGGAACATGTGCCATTCATTTATTCTTAGAAGAAAAGTGCTTCAACAGCAGGACCCAAGTCCTGTCCTGCCACATCACGTGCCACCTCTGGTGCTCTGTAATGCCCACAGGGCTAAATCCTACCCATCCGACTGGCATAAACCACGGGACCCTGATCCTGCCCCTGCAGAAATGGCTTGCCAGACTCAGCAAAGGGGTATGGAGGAGGAATGGAGAGCCAAGCTACCTGAGGATTCCCCCAGATCAGCACCAGCATCACTGCAAGCAATGATGAGCTCAGGGAACATCAGACCCAACTCTTTGAAGCCCGAATCAGCTGACAGTGACCTGAACAGAAGAATGCCCGCAGAGCATCACTGCCTGAATCAGATCCTTGCAGCTTCGTTTTGACCTTTCCATAGCAAAGTGATGGTGTAGAGGAGCACAAACTCTTCTCATCTCACTGTAGGCATTTGCCCAAAGGCAGCTAGTGGCCAGAGTGTTATAAAATAAATCTCATTAATGCAACGTTTCACTTCCAATCAGGAAGCTGGGAAAGCCGGAACACCGTGCCCAAGCGGTTGCTTTCCCAGCTGGATAGCGAAGCAGATGCCTAGGAATGCTATTCAAGCCCAGAAGGTTGTCCTGGGATTGCAGCGGCTGCAGGGACAGGGCTGTCCCATTGCTCTGCCATCGCTGCTGCTGCCAGCGGGGCAGGCAGGGCTAACCCACTGCCGTCACCGCTTTTCCAGCTACCCTAATGCAGGCAGAGTTCAGCACTGAAAGCAAACTGAAATTAATATTCTGAGAGCCAATCAATCCAGGAGTCCCTGGACAAGGCGCAGAAGAGCTAAAAATTCCTGCAGCTGAGTTTCTGTTGCTGCAGCGATCATCTAAAGTGAGTTGTTCAAAGCTGGGTCCCCTCCTGCCCCTCCTCAAAAGCTCTCATATCTTTTCCTGTAGCAGAAACATGACATAAATGTTTGGCAGAGAAAAAGTAGGAATGGGGGTGCAGCTTAGGAAGGAATTTGTCTTTGGCCGTAACCCCCAGCAGAGCTGTGGAACAGGGTAAGAGACAGCCAAACGCAGTCCTCAGTCTAGTCAAAATCTATGAAGATTCACGATACATCTAGCAGTAATTGTGTGTGTATCTGTCCATTGGAACAAGGAAAAGCAGCAGAAAATAGGAGAGAGATTTAACTCTTTCTGGAAGGATCCAACCCCCCTGCATCTATTCCCCATCCCAAGGAGGGGGGATGTGTTGCACTGCTGGAAGCCCTTCTCAAGGGCCAGCTGAGGTGGGTGACAGTCCCCACACCCTTGGGATGAAAGGGCCTGAGACAGGACCCTCTGACCCTGGGGACGAGGTGTTTGTAGGCAGAGGTGCAGCCCCACCATCACTGCAGATGAGATGTGTGGGGCTATGAGGCAGTGGGGGTCGCAGACTGACTTGGAGCACTTGTTGCAGCCCTGGAGGAATGGACATACTGGGGAGGATTTGGGGACAGGGACCTGTAGACACCAAGCCCTAGGCAGCTACAGGAAAGCTCAGCACACACCCCTGGAGCAAGCTCATGTCCCAGATCCCACAGGAGGCATTAAGTTCTGGTGCTTCAGGCCCTTCTCCATCCCTCTCAACCTCTTCTTGCAGCCTATCCAGACCGCTCCTCACTTGGGGTATCAGCTCCACAGCATCTCTGCTTAGGCACATCCCCTTACATCTGCTGGACCAGCATCCCCCAGACAGGATGAGTCAGCTCAGGGTGCCCAAAAAAATGCTACCATCCAACCCTGTGCCCACAGCATCAGAAACTGCGGGAACCACAGAGGACCATGGGGCTGCCTTGGGAAAGTCTCATCTGTTGTCCAGCCTCCAGCATCAAAGCTGAAAACCTACATGTGATGTCAAAGCAACATGTCTCAGCCTGAGAAGAGACCCAGTTCAGCTCAGAAGCAAACCCTGCATCTCCTCCTCCGCAGAGTGGAGGCTCTAGTAAATCCGTAATTGTCCTTCACTACTTCTGGTGCAAATGTAGGTCTTGCTGCTTTTCAGAGGTTCTCCTGCTCCTCTCCGCCTGCGATTCAGCTTGTCCATTGCTTTCTGGAAATACCCTCTATGGTCTGTCAGAAGAGACACCTAAGCCAGGATCTGTCAGCAGCCAGTGCAGAGAGAGGCTCCTGGATGGAGAAGCTTTGCATCGACCTCAGATCCCTTTAAACTTGTGCCTTTGGTGAAGGTTTGGTTTCACTGCCATTTGAAGGTACAGAAAAACTCCCTGTCTTATCTATGTCCTGATCTCCAGAGGGGCTGGCTGAGAACAGCCTCAGAACAGAGATAGCCCATAGACTTTAGCATCCTTTTTTGATGCCTGCAGCCATGCAGGCTCTTAGGGGCCTTCCACCACTCCCATGTGTTAGGGAAAGGGACACATCCTCCCAGAAAACCACACCTTATCTTTTTGTGCTTTAGCTTACACCTGATGGAGGTGGAGCAAAAAGGGAAGAAGGTTGTTGAATGGAAAGAGCTATTTCAACACTTTGTGTAACCTTGGAGTGGGAAATGTGGCGAGACCGTTATCTGAGCTCCAGCCAGCAACATGCAGTGATTCACTTGGTCAGGAACACCCCCTCTGCACAGTGTGGGGGAGCTGGGAAAGTTTGCAGGAAGCTTTTTCTTGTGTTGGAAGGGAAGCAGCTCCTTTCTGAACCAAGCAGTAAATGAAGTCCATCAGTATGCTCAGGTCTTTCTGGTGTTCCACCACCATTTTACTCTCTATCAGCACTTAAATGATTTTGTTATAGTATTTTAGTTAAACCAAAAACTGTGTTTCCCTGTAATGGATGGTATTCCCAGAAAATTAATAATTCCAATTAAAATTGTGGGGTTTGGTTTGTTTTTTACATCACAAAATTAATAACAAGAACAGAAAACTGATTGATTTTGAGCCCCAAGAGGCGATAGCAGTGTTGGCATTTCCAGAAAGCCATTCTCCTGGGAAGCAGCTCCAGGTCTCTCATGTCACCTCGGTTGTGTCAGACCAGCCGGTGATGGTTTCACTAAGCCCTCCAGGAAAACGAAGGGGAGACTTTCAGCATGTTT
Source organism: Buceros rhinoceros silvestris (assembly GCF_000710305.1). Lineage (NCBI taxonomy): Eukaryota > Metazoa > Chordata > Aves > Bucerotiformes > Bucerotidae > Buceros > Buceros rhinoceros. The sequence goes on from NW_010418800.1 coordinate 5,201, forward strand.
TGCTTCCCAGCACTCTTTGTCCTGATAAGGGAACACGGGGCCGCTGGTGCTGACAAGGAACAAGAGATCAGCCTCTAATCAGAGGAGGCTGAAGCCCCCAGGGCTGCACGCTGGGGCTCCGAGCACGTCTGCTGGGCACACAGGCACTCTGCCACGTGCAAGTATTTAAAATATTGTAGACTAGAAATGAAAAAATAATTGATCAAGTAAGTCTGATCTTGGATGCAGGATTCCATCTCCTCATGCAAAGCCCTTGTGGTTGCCTGAATGAGCCCTAATTAAATCAGCTGTTAAGCTTCAAAGACAATATCTAACAGACAGTCAGAGCAAACTCATTGATTAAGAGCAGCAGGTTGCTCTTAATGTGGTACCACCTTCTGTATCAGTGGACAATGACACTGCACTGATAACAGCTGAAGATCTGCTCCGTTATTTTTACAAGAAACTCAAACATCTGCCATAAAACACAGAGCATGAAAACCCTTCCCCTGCCCGCCTGGGTGAGAGCCCCCTGACCGGTTTGGGAGCGAAGCAGAGGACTGCTGTGTCCCACAGCTCCGGTAACCTCTGCTTGCTTGCCTTGCAGCGTGACTCTGTGGACGCGGGTGAGGGGGGAGCAGCAGCACTGCTTAAACCCCAAACGCCAGAACACAGTGAGGCTGCTGAAGTGGTACAGAGTATGGAAAGAGAAAGGCAGGTAAGTACCAATTTGCTCTGTGGGTGAGAAGAAAAATCTTGGTGGCAAATTGAGCAATCAGCAGCGTTCAGACAGAGCCAGCCCAGGAAAACACACCCACTGCAAATGCTCTATCCAGCACAGAGGATGCGTTTCATCACCAACATTACAGTTACACATGGATGTCTTGATGTTGTTTCTCTCCTGCCACATGCAGTCCTCACTTCTATTTTAGGATCAGGCTGTTCTGACTATAAACAGTGATTATTTTCTTTTAAACTATTCATCAGCTGATGTTATTACGGGTAAAAAGGCAAGATGAAAAGGTAAATTCCTTCCCCACGGTCACAAGGAAAGCAGGCAGCAGAGCTGGGAAGGGAGTGCTGTGTCGCACCACCTCAAAGTCATCAGTATCTGATAACACAGATCTTTGCCAGCTTTAAACACCATATCATTCCCAGAAAAACAGTAATTTGCTGGTAAAAATCCACCAACTTTTTCTTTGCAAAGAGGGTTGGTTTTTTTTATTCTTGCAAGCCATCGGTCATAGAGAGAAGTGAGACGGCAAGAGACATGAGCTCCTGCTGGTTGGTGGCCAGTGGTGATGCCCCAGTCTGTTAACAAGGGGAGCTGCCCAGCTTCTGCCACACCTCCAGCTACATCCAAGAGCCTCCACTTGCAGTACAGTCCCACCAAATCCTGATCCATCTCAAACGATGGGGCATTTGCTCCCCAGAATTGAGCTCAAATGAGGCAGTGAGCAGCAAGTCCCAGCTCCCAGCAGTTCTGAGGGTGCTGGCAAGCTCCAGTGCAGCCACATGGTGCTTGGTGATGCGGGCAATGCCACAGCACTGTCAGTGGGGGTGGGTGCCAAGGCCGGCCCGCCCCCCAGCTGGCTCCCTGGCTGCTTCCTAAACAGGGCACATGGGGAAGCCATGGCAGATTCATAACCACATATTTATACTCTTCCCTTGGTTTTTTGAATTTTTTTTTTTATAAGGCCGTCATTAAGATGATGAAGGATGCTCAGCCCCAGATGTGCAGCCAGGAAACGTGCAGGGTTCCTCCAGGTGGAGCGAGAGGAGGGATGTCCCAGGCAAGGGTCCACGTGCTGCAGACAAGCTTCTGCCTGCAGATCATGGTGCTGCTCGCTGTCTCCTCCATAGCCCAATATGAGGGTCAAATCAAGGCCTCCCCACAGCCCAGCCATGGCAGGGACACTGTCCCTGCTGCCAGGGAGAGGAGGAAGAATGGTGAGCCCAGCATCCCTGTGGCTTTGGCTGCCAGCCTGGGGCGTGCAGAAGGGATGCAGCACAACCCTGCTTTGCCTTGCCCAGCACTGGCACTGCCCCAGTGCAACACGCCACCTCTGCACTGCACCCAGCAGGTCCCCTCGCTGCTAACTGGGCAAGCAGGGCAGCGAGCCCAAGTGCAACTGAAGCAACATCAAGCAAATCTTTCAGGCATAAAGAGCCTGATTTGAACCAAGTCCTCAAAATAAATAACCCATTAGTCAGTGCCAGCTGCTCCAAACCCACTGCACTGCTCCCCAGTGGAGACAGAGAATGAAAGTCAAATGCAGCACAAACATGAAGCCCTTCTCCAGAGCAGTACTGCCCCCAGTTTTCCCCATGCCATGGAAGACTTTTCACCAAAGAGCCTGCACAACTAGGACTTGCCAGCAAACAAGCCTGTCAAGTGGTCCTCTGAGGACATAAACTAGAAAAATAACAGAGTCTAATATTACTCCAAACATAACAGTGTGACTTCATTATCTACACACAGCTCATGATGTACTTCAACATTTGCACACGAAATTGGGGGTTTCCAGTGGTTAAAGTGTATTAGCACCAAGTAGCCACTTAGATGGGGTTTTCTTCATCTCACGTATCCCGATAACCACAGCACATAGCTCCCCACACACATGGAAAGTCCAACCCTCCTCCCAGATGCTTTCTGTAGAGAAATCCACTGACCACTGAAGTTTCCCTTCCTGTTTACTCAAGCAAAAGCTAAAAATCTGATTTCTGGGGGTGTTATTTCTTGTTGGTTTTGGGGGGGTTATCATCATTTGGAAGGGAGTTGTTTCATTCACAGTTTAAACACCTTGCTCTTGGCTTTTTTTCTGTTAGGGTTTACGAAGAATAAGAGGAAGCAGCGCGAGGAATGGAGCGGACTCCCTTGGTTGGCATAAGACTGGGCTCTGCAGAAGATTATTTCTCTCTCAGACATAAGACACAAATTCTATATTATTATAAAGCACTTTTTACCAAGGGTCAGTTTTTACATTTTATAGCCGTGTGCAAAAGGCTTCCAGATTTCACAAGCATCTGTTGCACTTCAGATTTCACAGCCGTCTGCTCCGTACTGAGACTGGGAAGACTCATGCTTTTCATTTTAAAGAGGTTGGGTTTGGGTCTGGGGTTTTGGTTTGGTTTTGGGGTTTTTTTTTTTAATTGTTATTCATTCATACTTCACTATGATTGCAATCGAGCTTTATAAGCTCACTAGACAGGAACATTTGTAAAGGTGTTACACAGGCACGTTCCTCACCCTTTCACAGTGGGAAAGCTTCGGTGCTGGGGGTGTTTGTCATGGTTGCAGCCTCCACCTTAGGCGAAGCAGGGACCAAAGATGAGTTTGCTGGGGAAGATGCCACGGAAATGTGGTGGCTGTAAGTGAGGTCCCTCAGCACGTTGTCCAGCATCACTTGTGTACCTCTTCTTTAACGGACTCGAGGTCTTGCTGCAAGGTGAAGCCAACTGTATCTCCCATTTAACATCTCGTGCATTAGTAATAAAAATGACCTAGAGATGCTTTCTAAGAAAATGTTTTTTTTTTTCCCTGTTTCCACCTGAAGTTCTTACAGAAAATTTGTGGCTTCAGTACTGAGACATTTTAAGCTTCCAGACTATTGTGTATGGTTTCCTAGGTTTGTAGCAACAACAAAGCCTTTAAAAGGTAACTTTTTATGAAAAATGATAGGGCAAACATATAAATACCTATATATGTTTTAGTCACAATACAACATATTCATTATTTTGAATGTAATACTTCAATGTTAAGCAGTGCATTCCTCTTTCTAAAAAATAACAAAACTACCTTTTCATTTGTAAATATGCTATAGGAAGTCTCCTTATATTATCTTTCTGTATAATGTACTGTACTGCTAAATTATCGTATGCTATTTAAATGTTTGAAATATTTAGAAGGTTGCATGCAGATTTCATATTTCTTTCTAAGACAAATGAAAAAAGTAATAAAAATATATTTAAAAAAAGGTAACAATTGCTCTTAAATTTCCTTAAGCCATCGGGGAACTCCAGGCACTTCTAATAACTTTTTTTATTGGATGAATTGGGAAAAAAATACTGAATCAGAGAAGCTGATTTAGAGATACAGCATCTTGATGACACTGGGATGAGAAAACATTATTCCAGTCCAATTTACTTCCCTTTCTCACTTCAGGATTTGAACTTTACCCAAACTCTGAGGAATCCTGTTACATAAAGAAGAGCGATGCCATATCTAATGTTATATTAAATAAATGTAAATCACTTCAGATCCATATAAAAACCAGTGAAATGCAGTGATTTCGGCACGGTCTGGGTTAGATTAGGGAAGGCTGTACAATAAAAGCCAGGCAACCAAAACCTGTGAGCCACCTCCTCCCCTTTCTCTGCAGTTTCTGCCCTCACCCAAAGGCAGGCACTTTGCACCCAGCAAGGCTCTGACACGACTACTCCCCAGCTAAAAGGGAAAGGAAGGGATAGAAAAGGTAAAGCCAGCAAGCAATTAAGGGCTTTAAAACCTCCTAGTGCTCCTGAACAGCACCACGCGCCTCCCTGGCTGCTCCCAGCTGCGCAAGGGCTGCTGCTGGGGTCGGCGCGAGTCCCACCACAGTGAGGTTCTGTGTATAATCAAGGCAATTCTTGGCTTCTCAAGGGTTTCCTCCAGTTTGGACAGAAGACAATATTATAGACATATTATATACTTATTGACTCTGATAATACCCTGGCAGAGCTGAAGGAGAAAGAGCTGTTCACTTTCAAAGTATTTTCCCATCCCACACAAGGACGGAGCTACAAGCTTCAAAGTAAAAAGCCAGTTAGTAAAAAGCTTGAGAAAAATCCCAGAGCATTTATGAAAATAAGCCTCTGGGGATACTATCCACAAGGTGCTGCTTCAGGCTGAGCATCTGGACCTGATCTCTGGGCAAACCCACTCCTGTGGGTGAGCCAAGCTGCCCCTCTCCTTTCTTGAGTCACACTAACAAAAAGTAGTTTTTCCTTGAGGAGACTTGACTTCAACACACACACACACACACACAGGCTTCAAGAAGATATTTATGCTTATTTAGCAACTACTGGGCAATGTATTTCCTGGAAAAGCATGGCTAGGGTGGCACAAGAGGTGGTTTAACACTCTGCTGGGAAGGATGAGCACAGCTCCAGTTGCCCATATGCAGCGCTGGGTTACTCACTCCTCACAGGGTATAGCCTGTCCTACTGACTCTTAGCTTTGGGTTCATCCGCCAGACCAAATCCACCAGCAAAAACTGGGTACAGACGAAAGCAACTGTAGTT
>NW_010418800.1:10625-16531 GCF_000710305.1 Buceros rhinoceros silvestris
TAAAGAAAAACAACCTCTTGGTTCCGTACTTGTGTTCCCAGTAACCTGAAATCTGTGCTTCGAACAAAGCAGCTCTTGGAAACAGGAATTAAAATCATGAAGAGAAAAACTGTGACTCTGAGCTGGTTCTCCCAAGCCTGCTAAACTGCATCTCCAGGCAGGTTTTAGGTCCCAGAAGCAGGAGGAGCATCCCTTGCCTCGCAGTTAAAGGGAAACACTGTGTTAGAAAGTAACTGCCACACTCAAAACACCAACTGCTTTCCTTCAGATTGAAACATCTTTGCTGAGGCATTGCAATTACATATATATGCAGGTACCTCCTCCACTGAGACTTGGCAGCAAACATAAGGTTTCCTTTTGTTTTCCCAGCAGACTGCAGGTTGTGAAACCACAGGAGACCATTCAGACCCACCTCTCCAGTACACAAACCATATATCTGTGCTTTAAGATTGAAAAATTAAGCCGCTGAAGTATGGTCTGAACATACACCAGCCAGCCCCAACCAGTTACCAGTTTCCATTCCATCCTGGGGTGCAGAAGCAGCACAAGCAGAGCCTGCAGCTCTTTTATTCAAGCTCCTATACATCACAAATCCTTCAGAGCCTCTGAGGAGGGCAGTTGGCAGCTGCTTTCCCCTCTCCAGCCTGCAAAGGTGCTCCCTTGGGCACGCTGCAGCCCGGAGCACAGAGACAGAGCACCAAGCCCTGTGCACAAGCACCTCTGTGGCCCCCCCATCCCTCACTCAGGCACTGAGCAGCCACAGGTTGCACCCGTTCAGAAACAGCACGATCAGGTTTTATTTTAATAAAAGCAAGTGGGTGAACCAAGCAGCTGCAGCGAGAGGACACAATAGCAGGGAGACCTGACTTGCCTTCTCAGCGAGAGCGCTATGTGGGATTAGTAATGTTATACAGATCCTTTCACCACTTGCCTTTTACTTGTTCATATATGGTCTAGGTCAGCAATGGCCAAAAAGTTTATTAAGAAGCGATAGCTGCTTGGTGGTCCGTGCGAGACAGCGTGGGGCTCTCAGCAGGTCCAGCTGCCTGCTGTGCCCCACCTCCCCCCAGGCTCCCTAAGTCAAGGCACGAGGCCGTGCCAGATCATCACACACCTGGGGACCTTTCCTGACCACGTCCATGCGGTGGGAGAGCCAGCCCCACACTAACGAGGTTTCACCAGCACCATGGGGCCCAATGGCAAGGTCATCAGGGGATTTGCACTGGTCCCCACCAAGCCCTGAGTGAGAAGTTGAGGCAGCATTTCAGCAACACAAATGCTCTCTGAGCTGATTAAATATCAGAGTTGGGTCCCTTCTGGACACACATTTGTAGAGAATGAGAACATGTGTGGATAAGAAGCCATAGCCCCGAGGACTCCCCATCCTACTGAGACCCACAGCCAGGGAGCAGTGCCTGTGCAAGGGTGAAGGGCCTCCTGTGTAGCCTGACATCACTTAACAGGCTTTATATAAGCCCAGACAGAGCCTGAACTCCCCAAAAAACACACCTTCCTTTAGATCAAGTGACACACCAGTGTACATTCTGGGTATTTTGCTTCCCAAGCCAGCTTCCAAAAATGACACATCTAAATCGAGTTGTACACGGCATCTGAAGATCTCACTTGGAAATTCCAAGTTGCTCAACACCTTTGGCAAAGGTCAAGCTGATTCTGGCTATTGGCTGAGTTCAGGCTTTGGATCCAGAAGGATGAGCAGCCCATCTTGAATGCCCTGGGCACAGTGACTTCAAGCCAGGGCAGCTCTTGCTTTTGGCATTCTGTCGATCGCCCCTGTGTAACACTTGTGCTGGGGTTCATTGTTCAGTTTGTCCCCTTCAATGGGCTGCGATGTGCATGATCACAAATGGAAATACAGGTATTTTGGAAGATTGCTCTGTTGGAAACCCTCTGTGTCTGTTATTCATCAATTTCCCTCTGATCCTAAACCATGAAGAGTCAAGTGTGGAAGGTGTTTGGTTTGCTTTGAAAGGCTGCCTCCAGATATCCTTGTAACCAGCATGTGTTTCTGGCAATGCACCCCAAAGCAGATTTCCTCTAACTCCTTTACCTGATGTAACCCACCCCAGAAGAGCAACTAGGACTGCCATTGCCTGAGGAACAGCAGCTGCAGCTTCATTTGCAACAGCTCTAAACGTTTGCACTGATTGCTGGTGCTTGTAGGTATCAATACACACCTTCCAGAAGGCAAGGTGAATTCTAGGCATCCAGGCAACTTGAAAAAATCTCACAACACCATTAGTTGTGCTTTCTGACAGCACATACCTCTGGAAAGACTGAGCTTCCATCTCTACAGGCTGCACCTGCAAAGGTATTTGGGCTACTATTTCCTAGAGAGAAGTCCAAAAACCTGCCTAAAACTGGGGCACCATTTGGTCATCATATCTCATGTGAAACCAATAGTCATCACCTTTTTTCATTCCAAGGTTGCCTCCTTGGACAATCACCTCTACTAACCAGTGGCCCTGCCCAGGCAGCCTTGCAGCACAAGTCCACGATTCATAGTAAAGGCATCAAACACCCAGCACAGCTCACTCCAGAAGTTGTGTTTGGGTGCTTTCCAAAGCATCCTTGTTTCTGTTAGCCAGCACTACGTGGGACAGAGCTCTGTGAGATCAAAGGGATGTTTGGGAGGCCCCAGCAGCCCAGGTCCTTGCTCTCATCAACTCCACCGCACTTTGGTGTCCAGCAGCTCTTGGGCCATGGCCAACAGATCCCAGCCCAGAGAGCTGCTCTGGAGGAGCAGTGGGGGAAAACAGGGCTGAAAGGACATCTAGTGGCAACCAAACACCTTCTCAGCCAGCCTGGGGACACCTCACCAGCCTGCAGCTGTCTGCAGCGTAAGCCAGCTTGCAGCCTGCTCATTGCAGTGTTGACACTGGGGAAGCTCTGCAAGAAAAGCTTCGACTCTTGCATTTCCTTCCCCAGGTATGGGAAACCCTTTAAAGCAAAGAAAATGCAGCTGTATTTTGGGAAAGCTGCTCAGAGGTTTACACAGTCATATTAGCAGGAACATTAATGTGGAACATGCATGCTAAGGGCAGAGAGGACACCTGGCAATGGTGGACAGGAGCTGTGGTCATCACACCAGCATGGGAAACCAGACTGCAGCACAAGCCTGGGAAGATTAATTTCCAAGCCACCGGCCCAAAGCCTTTTACAAACACAAGGGATTCCTGCTCAACACACCAAGGCATGTTGCTTCTTGCCCAGCAGTTCCCCCGCCTGCCACCAGCTCCCCAGTCAGCCCAGGACCCACAGGACTCCACACAGGAGCCATTCCCCAGGCTCTGCAATTGGGTCCTGTTCTGAGACAGGACCATCTGACTTCCCAGTGGCAAAATACCACCCATGCACACCATCTCCTTAATGCCTAAAGCAGAGAACTTGCTCCCTCTTGCTGACTACGAGCACAACTTCATCCGACCATCGAAACAAAGCCAAGATCCCGGGAGGAAATGTTTCAGGTTGTATTTCTGTTTCTTTTCCCAACTGCTGAAGCACTCAAAGCATCTTAGGTTTTTTTCTCTCATCTTTTGCCTGTTCATATTATCAGCTTTTTGGGCAAAGATCGCTCTGACAACACTCATGGAGGGCATCCAGCCCAACAGAAGCTACTCTGCTGTGAGTGAGCACATGGGACCTGGGAGGGAGGAATGACATGACATGAAGTGACAGGGAGGCAGGCAGCCAAAACCTGGGAAAAATCACCACGCCTGTGTTTTTGTTTTTCTTCCTGCACAACAAAAGAGGTTAGTGAATTCCCTTTGGATGGGCTTCAGAATCTAATCCCTTCCCCTCCCCCCCCCAAAAAAAAACCTGCTGGTGTTCACTTAAGGCCAATAATTACAGGAATAACTATGATTTATTCCCATCATAAATCTTGGGGCAAGAAAAGGCTTTTGAGGTTTGCAAGATTTGCTGGAAGACAGAAGCAAAACACAACTCTAATTGCCCATCTTTGTTGTGTTTAATTAAGGATTCCAAAGCAACTGATCTCTGTGTCTTTTCATGGTTAGAAACCTGCAAGGAAAAGAAAATCTTTCTGCGGAGGCACCAATCGAAGCTTTGTTGGGTTACTAGGCACTAAGTGTGCTACATCTGAACACTCAGGACTCCCAGAAAAAGAAGCTTATTAAAGGAAAAGAAATTCTACAACAGGCCTTTTTTTTTTTTCCTCCTCTTCCAGTAGGCTTTGGCAATTTTGAGCTCACTTCTAATCCCGGAAGAACCATTTTTTGTCTTTATCCTTCACCATTTTTGCCTCATTAATGTCCATTTCATTATGTTGCATACAAACACTTCTCCACTTCTCTTAGCTTCCTGAAAGTATCATTTACATTTTCCCCTGGGGTTTACCTCTGCTTGCTCTCTAAATCTACAAGACTTACCACTTTTGTGCACGTATTAGGAAAAACAAACCAGCCCAGAGATCTTCAAGCTCCCTCCTTGGACCAGTAACTCCCAGTCAAGTGCCACTCCTGCCCAGCAAGGACCAGTTTGCCAAGTGCTACCTCTCAAGCTCAAACTCTCAGTGACTGGCAGGGTGTTCCCTCTCCATTTTTATGCAACAGCTAAACCAGTTCTGCTGAGGAAACCCAATTCATCCTTCTGCTATTCAGTGTCACCTGGCTCTCAGCAAGGCCACCAGCCCCTGAGATCCCACAGCCTTTACACTCAGCCCAGGCTGCCCACGTGCTGTGAAGCTACAGGATAAAAGAGCAGGAAACCCTTGGGACCACTCATGACTCTGAAGGCCCTGGGGATGTCTCTCTGCAGAAAGCAGTTACACTTGATAAGCGCAGTACATCCAATGCTGAGAGCAGGTCCCCCACGGGCTGCAGCCCAAAGGAAGCAGAGGAGATTTGGCATTGCCCGGCAAGTAAAATCCCAACACTCAACTGGAAATGCTGATCCAAACCCCTTGTTGGCCCTACTGGCACTGCATTAGCAAATGAGCATGGCCACACGTGCCAAGAAGCATCGCTGCTTGGGGGGTTGGTCACTTTTATCGTAAAAGTTGATGACAGAGGGTGGAAAGCAGCAAGCTCTGAAATCTGGAGTTGAAACACAAACCGAGCAATGGGGTTTTTCTATGGGAAAACTAATCTCCTTGCTGTTTTCCTAGAGCTCCAGCTCCCTGCCGGCCATGTCACAATAATCCAAGCAGCGGATCAAATGCCAGTTGCCCCATTTTCATGGTAGTTATGGTCTGCTCTAACCCACAGCAGAGCAGCACTGGGTGCACAGCTCAGCAACAGGGCAGGACCTTGACTCACTGCTCACATATTTTGATAAACACACAAACATATGGAATTGATAACACTCTTTTCCTTCACCCATATTTGACCTTATTCGGGGGATAACACACTTTTTGTAGCAAGTCCCTTTCTCTTTTCTACTCAAGAACACTGAACTTGGCTAAAGCTTTCAGTGAAAGCAATAATGAAATCAGACAGAAATAACAAACGGCCGCACAGCAAAGACCGCTGGTGAAACAATCGCTTTTCGGAGTTCTGGGGGATTCTCTCCACTCACCTGAAGCAGGGACCGGGTTTTCCAGCGCAGCCGCCGCGCAGGGCTGTCAGTCCCGGCAGCTGCTGCCGAGCAGCGCCGGCTCCGAGCTGCAGCCGGGTAAAGGTTGACACCTTGTGGCTCTTTCCGTCCGTTACAAGGGAGGAAAGTTGGGTTTGTCTCTTTTTGTGGCGCAGGGGGTGGGAGGAGTTCACAGATGACGAGCTGAATTCCCAGCACCTGCCGTGTAATGCGTGGGGCTGAGCTCCGGGGTCATTAACAGGTTAATGAAGATAAATAACACCAGACGCTGAAAACTATAAAAACCAAAGTCATACCTTATTTGTTTCTTGGGGGGAAAGAGTAAACATAAG
>NW_010418800.1:16589-19485 GCF_000710305.1 Buceros rhinoceros silvestris
GGGAGGAAAGAGTAAAGAAAAGAAAAAATACTCTGGGATAGAAGCCATGTGCATGTGAGGCCCACAAGACAAGTAATAAAAAAAAATGTGTGAATGATGTTCCTCTGCGATTTTGAGCCCCGTGGGCTCCCTTCCTCTGTTTGCATGGTAGGGCGAGAGCTCAGAGCCCTGCCTGACTCCAGCAGCTGCTTTGGAGAAGTGTAGCTGCACCGACACCAGAGAAGCTCTCCCTAATTCCTGCCCAAGTAAATGGAAACAGGCTCAAGAGCTGCAGTGCGTTAAGCCCGAGGTGAAAGAAAAAACAATACTTTGGTCTTTATGTAACAGGGTCAAATAGGAGGGATGTCTATAGTCTGAAGAAGTTCATCCACTTAATAATTAGCAGATGCACTTATTTGAGTATTTATCCATGAACACAGAATTTATTGCAAATTAATATACACTTAAATTGGAAAAGAAAGCAGCATCCACACAGCAGAGGCTCAGCAGAAGTACAGTGGCCAAACCTGTCTCCCCTCATCAGCCCAGCACTTGTTTCAGATGAGCTCGTTACTGTGGAAGCACCTACAGCTGCAAGGAAAAAAAATACAACTCACCCAGGACAACACTGACTTGCCCTTGATCATGGTGCTCCCCTGTCTTTCTGATTCCCTGACCACCAGAACTAGTACTTTGTATTTACTTAGGATTTTACACCTTCAGACCTTTCTAAAATAGGTATTAACAGACCTAAAACTGAAAGGTACCCTTGTAGAAATATGTTCAGACATTACAAGGGCTAATAAACACCTTGAAAATTATTCTTGCCACCTAACCGTGGGTCAGGCTTACCTGGGTACCTGATCCTCTGCAGCCCAGCTCCAAGGATAAGGCACAGCCTCTGCAGCGCCTTCCTGCAGAATTTCCCCTTCACTCTCTGCCCAGTTCAGCTGCATCATTAGGTACTGGTCCCAGCACACCCAGCACTTCAGACCCATGGTCTGCCCGGGAGCTTTCAAGGGCTGTTACACCTGTAGCTTAACACTATGCTTCAGATTTTTCTTTTTCTACCCAGAGGCGTGATCATAAAGAGACACTGGGAAAGATGACACTGAGCTGTCAGGGAGCAACTCTGAGCCCCTCACCCTCACTGCAGCCACTCACACTGACTGTGGGGTGGTTCCAGCTAGAATTTAAGATCTTCATACCTGTGGTTTTATCCCTGAAAAACAGGACCTTTAAAAGACACACTGCACACATACTACTGAGGTAATAAACTGCAAAGCAGCGCAGTTAAATGGATAGCCAGGGGCCACTGACTCAGTGCAAAATACTCCCTTAAATTCCAGCAAGCAGAGCGGATCTCCAAATTATTTACCATTTGCTTTCAGCTAAGTTAAATGAAATTTGTTTGAAAGCCACAGTTAGACTCGAGGTCACATAATGATTTTGCTGAGATAATTTTTTTAATTACTTAATTCTTTTTAAATAATCAGTAAAAGCAATAAAATGACAGCACAAGCCCAAAGGAAAGTACAGGGGGGTTATGTCACTAGAGCAGATTTTGCTTTGCAAAGCAAACCCCTTTCACAGGAGCTTTTCCGGAGCCCAGGGAGATGCAGTCGAGTTTGCAGCACTGCGCCTTGGGGTGTCACCCTCGTCCCTCTCATGGCAAGGGCAGTGCACCCTGCACCCCAAAGGATGCAGCCCAGGGGGGCTCTGCCCCACGTGGCCCAGGGCTGGTGGCCAGGACTGTCTCCTTGCCCAGGCGCTGGGGATCCCGCAAGTGCTGGCGGGTCCCTGCCCAGCTCTTGCATCAATTTTGGGGTGAATTCAACTGGTTTGTTTTGTTTTTTCAATGGAGATGTCAGCTTCTTCCTGTCTGATACAATCTTTTATGAGAGATGACCTCTATTTTTATAGAATACATCCAGCCTCCTTGGATGTGAGAAGCATCTGGATCTGGATGGTTTCATACCGATGCCCCTTTACAAAGGGTGAAAACCAAAATTACAGGCAAACCTTTCCTACCTGCACGTGGATGCATTTCACAACGACTTTCTGCTTAAAAACAAGCGAAGCATTCTCATTTTTCTTGTACGTATTTGTGCTCTAATTGACAGGGCAAAGCAGCGACTGAGGTGTGATAGGAAATTGTCATCAAGACCCCCCTGGGAATACCGGTGGCCTGTCCTTCCTCTCCCGTGTTGTGTGCAAATGCACGCATACCCTTCCTTAGTGGGCAGGAGTCGGTGACATCGGTGTCATGAACAGCTTGTCTTGGTCTTAGCCGTGTGCTTGTGCATGCACGTCAGCACGGGGGTTGCTCCCCAGCCTTGCTCTCCCACCCTAAACCCTGGGGAAGGAAACAGGCAATTCTCTTGTGGGTACAACCCTTGTACGTACAATGCCAGGGAAGGGATTATACCAGGGATTAACATTTTAAACTCCCCTACCAGAGCTACTGACTCAAAGATCCTCAGACCAGCAATCATTTTACTCTCTCTGGGATTACCACGTTCCTGGGTTCAAACCTGAATTTCAGGAGAAGCCGATGAGAGTTGCCCCCCAAACTCCCAGGCCTGGGGCAGGAGCCACTGCATTTGGGTTTTTCTCCTTTTCTTTAGCCATTCTCTCTTTTTTCACCAGCGTGGCCAGGAGAAGACTCCACGAGCTCTTTTCTTGTCGCCTGCCTCCTCCTAATTCCCAGTAATTTATCCCATATTAAAAGTCCCTTAAGGAAGAATGGCCCAGGACCCAACACCTGCTATGCAAATGGCAGCAAATCCCCTGGGCCCCCGCAGCGGGTGGTGGGGACCCGCGGGCTGCCAGTAGTCCCTGAGCATCCTCCCCTGGCCACAAGACTCGAGCCCTAGAGCCGGGGGGGGCGCCCCAGCCCCCCCCCCACCCCCCGCCG
>NW_010418800.1:19549-24676 GCF_000710305.1 Buceros rhinoceros silvestris
GCCCTAGAGCCGGGGGGACCCCCAGAGCCCCCCCAAGAGCTCAGGCTCAATTTCATCCCACTGTTACAGTGCTTCAATTCTTTCAGGTTATCTTTATCACAGTGAAAAGAAAATAAAAATGAAAGCCACTCCTAGGCAGAGTTACTAATATGGAAGGCAAAGAGAAAACCTGAGCGTCTCAGCGTATAAAGCTTCCTGCTTCGCGCGTTGTTGGGGGGATTTCATCCATGGGGCGGTCAAAGAATTTCTTTTAGGACGAGTGTTCTAGCTTCAATTAACAAAGTACTAATCAACAAAAGAGAGGGAACTGTGGGTGGGAGAGGGTGGAGGGAGGAAAAAAAAGAAGAGTGAAACCTCTCACACAATAAGGTGGAGGGGAAAAAAGGGCTCGTTTCTCGGAGGTGACATCCTAATCTCATTTTTCCCAGTTAATGCGGTAACTGGGAGGCTGGGGAAGGGCCAGGCAGGGAGCATGCCCCGGCAGCGTGACCATACCGGCAGGGTTTGGCCCTTTTCCTTGGATAACTCGGATTAGAGTTGTTGAACCCTCAAGCAGCCAGACACATCCTCGGGCACCTGCGCCCTGCACCAGGTCCAACCCAACTCCCCGGGGGTACCCGGTGCTGAATCGGGGAGAGGACCCAGCGCAAACCCCTCCATCTCCACGCTTTCTTCCCGTGGCCCTTTACCATGATCACAGATTTCCCAGCCCGAAGCGCTTGAGTGACATTTGGGCTATTATTCGGGGAGATAGATTGTTTGGCCTGAAGATGCATTGTTTGGGCTCCTCATAAAAGAAACAAGTTAAATGCCACAGCTACCACACACAAAACTGACTCCTTCTGGCCATAAAACCAGTGGGACAAGGAAGTGGTTGTAGGAGTCAAAGATAATTGATGCTCAGAAAGATGTTATAAATAATCTGCGCTGAGTCCTCTCTCATGTGCCTCAAAACCACAGAAAGTGGTGCTTTTTTTTTTTTCCTCTTTATCTCGCCTTGAATTCAGGAGCATAATACACCGTGAGCACCAATAATTGATGTATGTTATAATTCTTCATTACCCTATCAGTAGTCTGGGAAAATTGGAAGAAAAGAAAATGCCAGAAAGTTATGGTAAAACTTAAGATGCGACAGAAGTAGCTTTCTTTGCTCATGCTGTGAGTGTTTGAATAAGAAGAATGTCCCTGCACTGTAACAAGCTAAAAGAATGAGGAAGACAAAGGATTTCACGAAAAAGGTTTAGATAGAAGACAAGGCAAGTGAAACTGAAAGGAAGGGAAAAAAACCATTTACAATGGAACAATGCGTGTACTAATCGCTTTGATATATTATACAAACCCAAAGACCCAAAACATTGTGTAATTATTTATAAATGACTTCTCCACTCCTGTGTATAATACCGGAGAAAGAATAAAACTGCAGGCTACTCTCTAAACTATTTCTAAATAGACCTAGCTCAAAAGGAAGCAGAAGTGTTTGAAAAAAAATAATTAATGGTTGATTTTATGGTTGTCTCATTAAAACATTTTAATTACAACAAACAAAATACATTTGTGCTTGCAGGGAACAATCGTTTACCTACTTGCCTCCTGCTCCTTCCAAAAAGAAGGAAAATGTTACATCACACATTTAAAACCTGAAAATAAAATATTCCCACTAGTTCCGCAGAGCCCCCGGCAGGGGTTGAGCCCCGGCCGCGGCTCCCAGGCACTTGCGCAGGATTTCAGAGTGGATTCGGTTCCTCCAGGCCAGGAAACCCCGGGAACCCTCCCTGGATGCCCCCATGCTCCCCTCCCACCGGCTGCCTCGCGCTGGCCACAGGCAGCTAGAAGATGAGGCCAAATCCTTTACAGATGAAGCCCTCGAGCTACTCCCAAGGTGCTTCCCTGGCAGGAGAACCATCTCCTGCTCCGGAAGGGGTTAATGCTGCCTCTGTGCAGGCTGAGATCCCTTCCAAATATCGAACTTCCAGGGCTGCCCATTAGTCAGCAGCCAGGGTGTGAACCCCTGAACCCTCTGGTAGCCTCCGGCCGGGAGCTGTAAGCTGACTCCGGTGGGGCGGCAGGTCCCGGGAGTGCAGCACTGTCTGTCTGTCCCTACACCCACTGCCCTTGCTGCACATCTGCCCCCAGCCCAGACTGGGCAAGCAGCTGCCGTGCTGTGCATTGTGCCCATGCAAGCACAATCCTCCCTTTGCTCCTGCAAGGCACTGGGTCGAGCTTTCTGCTCCCAGGGTGATGGCTTTGCCACCAGCCACGTCACCTCCCCAGTCAGTTCACTTGCAGACAGGTCTGCCTTCTCGCTCTGGCCACGCTTCCAAGAGAGGAAGCAGAACGGCAGCATTCTCCGGGTTGACAGGCTGTTTTGACACTCATCCCAGCACTGTTTTAAGCCCTTGTGCACTAACGTAACAGAACACAGAGCCTGGAGAGTTGTGGCACTGACGTGAATCTTAACCTTAAATACCCATGAAGAACCTCTAAGTTCTCTGGGCACCTTCCAGCTGCAGGAGCAGTTTTACTGTGCACCGCTCATTTCCACTCGGGGAGAAGAGTGATGCCAGCACTGCTCTAACGATCATAGTCCGGGGCACTTCTGACATTGAGGCCAGTCGCTATCGTGGGGATGTATTTACCTTTACAAGGTGCAATGAACATCCCAGAGAATGGCACCTTCTCATGGACCAGCTTTTTCCGTGTTGGAAATGGTGCAGAGAGCAGCGCCGAGCACCGACAGCCTTCGCTGTGAGTGCTGCTGGCTCCTGGGAGCCTTGGGGTGCCTTTTCTCCAACAGCCTTTCCTCCTTCTTTACTTATTAATTGCTACTTTCTCTGGAGCCTGGCCATGAGTGAGGTCGAACGCACCACATCTCAACACGAGGGCAGAGGAGCGATGTTCTGCATGGAAACATGCCCACCCCAGTTTGCTCAGGTTTCACTCTGCCATCCCGCGTGGCCAAGGATGGGCCGATCCAGCTGTGCTTTTATGGTTTCCAGAGTCAAAAATGTCATTTGAATTTTTTTTCCACTTTTTCAAAGTGCTGTAAGGTGACCCAAAGGTAAAGAATTTATGGCAAGCTTTCTTAGAGCTCAAAATATGAAACTAATAACATCCACGAGTCCATCTGAGCCTAGCTGCACTGACATCGAGGTGAAGGAGGTGATATTAAAGGCTAAAAATCAGACTAAAGCTACCAGCAAGGTGCTGGGACCACACTCTGTATTCCTTGATATCAAAGGTCCTGTTTCATTTCGGGAATTTTTTTTTTGTTTCCTGATCCCAGAAAACTTCCTGCAACTTTAGCAGCTGACTTCCATAGGAGCGGGGCCGTAAGGTGTAGGAGCTATTATCTGTGTTGGCTGAATAATTTATCTGCAAAATTAGTAGACTGCCTTCGATAGAACCGGTTGAATTATTCATCGGGAATAAATTATCCCAGATATTTAGCACTTCTTTCTGTTTGCGAAGGCTTCCTGAAACAATTCTGGTTCTGTGAATGCCTTCGTTATTCATAAGCACGCGGTGAATAGATTATGCAAACAAATTTCAGCCTATGGGTTGTTTGTGAAACATTCCCTTCAGCCCTGGCTATTCAGGGCTGTGACTGATCACAGAGACACATGGTGCTCTCTCCCCTCCTTGATTGGAGCACAAACTTTTAAAACAAGAGAATAACAAATGACAAACTGCAAATGATGGATAAGGACTAATGAATAATGCGCTTTCACTGCAAACTTTCAGACAAGCCATCGGCTGTGCCAAAGCCTGTGAAACTCTAGGGAATCATAAACATTTTAATGAATAAACTATTGACTGCTCAAAGACACCTACACAAAAGCGTGGCAGACAACACCAGAGTTTATATCGCTATATATAAGGTGCACATGAACAAAAGTTCAACATTTTTTGCCATATGCTTCCAAAAGCTTTAAATTTTGGCCCCTTCTGACTTTCTCCTGGTTCAGGCTGCGAAGTCCACTGTGGCCTCTCACCCCGCCGTCACTTAAGGACACGAGTAACTCAGTGAAGTGGAACTACTTAGCGCAGAAAGTCATTAAAGTGTGCATGGGCCCTAAAACCATCAGCCTGATTGCCGGGTGGGTGATGGAGAGGGTCCATCCCGCCGCCTGGCCTTACGGCATTCTACTGCACAGCCGAGGTCTGTGGCCATATAAAGATGTTAAAGAGCAGAAAACCAGCTGATCCTGCGAGCTGGAAAATTATTTCTAGTGTGACACTTGTTAATATTCATCACCCAGAGCTTTTTGGGTTGCTCACTTCGGTGCGTGATCTTTTTGGCCCCAAGAAGGTTGGTTGTGGCAGTTTGCTGGTGTCGTGGATCATCTCAAAGTGCGGAGGGTGGAAAGCAGAAGGAATAACCGATGGCAAACTCCTCTCTCAGGTTCAAGAATGGCTGCTATGAACTTAAAATGTAGGGATAAAGACAACACGCTGTCAATTTTCCCTCTTTATCAGGGAAAATCACAGGAGGGGGAATGACTCTTCACTTAATGTAGGGGGAAATGGTGTGAATACATGTGGATTTAGGCACATCAGTCTAAAACTGGCTATTGATGGATGGTGAAACTGAAAACCTTCCAGAGAGGTGAGTACCTGCGTGCTGACCACAGGGTTTCCTGACAGCACCGAGGCAAGGTGCAGAAAGCCAAATGTCACGAGGAGGGAACTTTTTAGCCACTTCCCAAAGAGTGGTTTGCCAGCATGTTAAATAACGGTACCTACCAACAACAGAGGCAGCAAGAGCTTTACAACAAAACTAGCACCTTTCTTGGGTTTTATCCAAAGAATTGTATATATGCCTCCGCAGCCACTGGAGTTGATAAAATTATTTGACATTTTTAACTTTCGGAGCACCTGCAAAACCCTTTCCAAAGGGAAGGGCACGAAAACCAGGGCGCAATAGATATTCGCCTCTGAAAAGGAGGAGGGGAAGGACCTGCTTTGCCCTAAAGTTTCCTCACTTCAGAGGATTTTTCCCTTGGACGGCGATATGTAGGAAAGCCGCAAGGTGCAGAGAAAACTTGAAGAAATCCTAGGGGGGAAAAAGACCCCCACGGCTCATCCTCTGGAAGCCCAGGGTGCCCCCTCCACCCCCGCGCTGAGCCC
>NW_010418801.1:0-1897 GCF_000710305.1 Buceros rhinoceros silvestris
CCTCCATGGGGAAGGTGCCTGAAAAATGAGGGAAGACTTCTGCGTCGGAGATGACTCAGGGCTTTGGTACATTGAGTGCTCAAATATTTATTTCAGTGTTCTTACAAATGTTTTATTTGAAGCAAAATACTGCAGTTGGCCAATATTCCACGGAATCTAAATATTTTGCTCCAAGGCAGCGCTTCCTTCCCTCCCTTGCAGAGATTCGCCTCTGCCAGTGACATGGTTCGAGCTCTGGGCACGGCGGGTTTCCCCCCACTCTGCTGTCCTACGCCCTAATCCAGCCACTGCCCGAGCAAGGGGCAGAAGAGACTGTCTATGCTCGGTTAGTCCTGAGGAACAGCTTCTCATCGGACAGACTTTTCCACTGAGGAGGAGGAAGATGCGACGAATCGGGGGGCAAAAGCCTGGCCTCGCCGCCCCACCTGCACTGGCTGTGCAGGGAGGGCGCGCTCACCGGGACAGGGAAGTGGGGTGGTCACAGCGGAGTGGGCAGTGGGGCTCTGCCACCCCTGGGGTTGGCCCTGCCAGCTCCAACTTGAGGCTCTCCCAGCTGAAGGGCCTGTAGAGGGGCTTGGCCATCCCTCCAGTTTGGCAAAGGTGGGGGCAGTTGCGTGGTGCCGGAAGGGTTTGAGGGTGGTTTGAGGGTGTGGTTCCTGCTGTGGAGAGATGTCCTGCCCTACAACCGGGGCTCTGCTGTGAGCACCCTTCATGGCAGAGGTGGGATGAGAAACTGCAGAGGCAGCTGCTTGTTTGTCCTCTTGGAATGGAGCTGCTCGATGTCCCCAACTCAGTGACTGAAGTTGGGAGTTAGAAGAAAGACCTCCAGAAAAGGAGAGGGTAGGAGAGCACATCCCAGGGAGGCAGCAGAACAACACGAGGAGCTGGTGGGACCGTTTGCTGTGGGACAGGGACCTGCTCATAGTGGCTTTGCAGCAGATAAAATAATCCTCCATCTCCAAAGTGAGTGTGAGACCCCAGGGGAAGTGCCGAACGGTGTGCAGGGACCCTTCGGTGTGTGGACAGGGCATCCGAAGGAGGCATAGCTCAGCCTGCCTGCAGCAGGGTAGACATACCGACGGGGATTAAGAGTCCGGGGCAAGACTTGGCAGAGCCGCAGCTGGGCAGGGAAGGTGCTGGAGCCGGCAGCGCTTGAGTTCGTTCTTATATAAGCTGTCTAGACCAGACGAGAAGAACCGAAGCCAGCCCTGGCAGGAGACTGTTGCTGCAGGTGGGCACCAACCTGCAGCTCTCGGCTCTGAGCCGGCACACTGAAAGGGGCAAAGAGGAGGCGGCTGTCAGTCATGTGTGCATCAGAGAAACGGCTGTGAACGGCTGTGGAAACAGCAGAAAAGAGCCGTAACGAGGGAGAGTCATGACATCTGGGGAAACGTGGGATGTTTGCCCACAGGGCTGCCAAGAAACCTCTCCTCACAGCGAGACCGCGAATCTCAGGCGGTGCAAGAGGATACAGTACCGAGCTGCAGGAGAGGGGAAGGAGAGTCCTGGGGAGGAGAACCAGTGTTTTGCCAAATTTTCTTAATTCCTTGTGACTGTCTCTGTGGAGAATCAAGTGAAGAGAAGGAGAAGACTTGGCCAGGAAAGATCCTGCTCTTGAAATAGTCACCAGACTATTCTGCCAATAGTAAGGCAGAAGGGCCAGTGGCCGGGCCAGGTGCTGAAGCAGCCAGAGCTGTCACCAGAGCGCGGCACAGCAAGCCTCATCCCCCGGTCTGGAGGGAGCTGGGCTCAGCCATCACCCGCCGGCCGGTGGAGGGAAGCCCGGAGGTGTGACACAGCCCAGCCTGGCGCCGGGCAGCAGGACTCGACCTGCTGGGTGCAGCCCTGCGCCAGCCTGCACCTTGGCCCACCGTGTCCTGGGTTCAACATGGAGGAA
>NW_010418802.1:0-559 GCF_000710305.1 Buceros rhinoceros silvestris
CGGGTATCTGTGCGGGACAGCTGGTCTGCAGCGGCTCCAGGGGTTTGGCAGTTGAAGGACACGCATCTGCCTCAAGTGCAGTAGGAAAACCCCGAGACATCGCGGGCCGGAGGTGAGCAGCCCTGGTCACACGTACGAGGCGAGAGCAAAAGGGCAGTGACCATCGGGGCGGGCTGCTGCTGCGGAGCAGCAGGACAGCAGCTGAAGGACCAGGCGGAAAGTGAAGCGGGCCAGGATGAGGAATGTTTGGAGCAGCTGACGCGTGGTTTGGACGGGCGGTGGCAGTGACGCACCCGGGCTGATTTCCTGTAAATGCTGGGGTTTTCCTTTCTGTTTCTGCTCCCCTACTGAGCGAGCAGACTGGTCACATCACCTCCTACCCCACGAGCAGCACATTCTGGGAGTTAGAATCTTGCTGATTCTAGCTGCATTGCTGAAGGGATGGATGAGTGAGTTCCTGCGTTAGAGGGGTCCGTGCAAGGGGCATTGGGTCCTTGTTTGACATGTTGCTTTGGTTTCTTTCCTAATGAGATGATCAAAGTTTAATGCACAGTGACGT
>NW_010418803.1:0-774 GCF_000710305.1 Buceros rhinoceros silvestris
GAGGCCCGCGGGGCTCAGCGTCTCGAGGAGGTTCGCAAGGCGCCAGAAGGCAAATGCTGTGACACCGCTCGGGTGCAGGGCTGTCACCTCGCTGGGAGCAGGCTCTGGGGTGGTGGGCCCTGCTCTGCTCACAGGGGGAACACAGGTGGCCAGGAACCCCAGGAGCCCTCTTTACAAACTGGGGTGACTTAGCCCGGGGACAGAAGGGGCACTGGCTGCCCCATAGTGCGCGGTGGTCTCTGTGCCCAGAGCGCTTCAGTTTTGTTGTTTGTTTTGGTATTTTCCTTGCGCTGTTGTAAGCAATTTTTATTTTCTGTTTGTCCTTCTGTAAAACCCAAAGAAATACAAACGCTGTAGCTGACAATCTTTCATACAGTGATTATTGTTTAAGAAAAATGAGAAATCTCAGGTTTCATCAGCTAAATCAAGTCTTCTTGGAAACTGCTCTTGGCTTGTACCACTTCTTTTTTCCAGTCGGTTCTAAGACATGATTCTTGTACCCCAGTTCAGCTGCCTGCCCCTAACACCTCCAGACAAAACACGTATCAGATTTTACATGCCTTATCATTGCTTGCATAAGTGCTTATCCGTTCGTCTGGTTTGTGTGCTCCTGCTGCTTCAGAACGTCCCCTCATCTGCATCCCATTGCTTTGTCCCCTCATCTGCATCCCATTGCTTTCTGACTCCTTTCTACCGTGCAACCGCAGCTTCTCCAACCTCATTTCCACCCTTCCTTTCCTCCTCCTGACCCATTCCTGGTCCCAGCTACGTAAC
>NW_010418803.1:921-1488 GCF_000710305.1 Buceros rhinoceros silvestris
TCCCTAGATTTCTCACCTGACTTCTCTCTACTTTCCACTCGATGAATCAGTGTGCTCTTCTTTCTTTTTTTTTTTTTTGTTTTGTTTTGTTTCGGTTTTTTGTCAGTAGGTGCTTTTCCAAAAGGCCCTCAGAGGCCCCTGTGAAGACTACTTCAGGTTTTCACACTAAACTATCCTTTTACCACTGGGGTCTCCCTGACACCTCAGTGTGAAGGTGCTGGCTGCCCCTCCACAGGGAACACCTGGTGCCTGCCCAGTGTCACCCTGGGCTGCCTGGCCCCACCTCAGCCTTCCCCACCCAAACCCCAGCCCTGTTCCCATGAGGTAACACAGCTTTTCCAGAAAAAGTCTTCAAAGCCGCTTTGCAAACGCACTTGCTGAAGGACCACAGGCAGTTCTTGTGGAGGAGAGGAAGTCCAATCTTTGCTTTAGGAAGGAAAAAGCAAAGTATAAGGTCACTAGAGCTTTGACAGCTTTATAGTTGCCCAAAATCTTCCTCTTATCTCCGTAACAGATGTAAAAATCACATCCCTCTGGCAGGGCACTTGGATTTATTTATTCAGCAGG
>NW_010418803.1:1688-9752 GCF_000710305.1 Buceros rhinoceros silvestris
GGCTAAACCCTCTGGTCTGGCTCTCCCTGTCGCCAAAGGTGATTGCTTGTGGCAGTGCTCACACAGGAAAATTCAGCCTGAATGATTGTCGTTTAGCAAATACATAGCCTTCTGAACCCACTCACAGTGTCAGCCACCGTGCCAAGAGGTGGTAACACCAGGTTAGCCCAAGATGCACACTCTGAATGCTTGTCTTTGTGCAGACCGGTGACTGCAGATGGACCAAAGATGGGACAAGAAGTAAAAAGTGTCTCGTCTGGTACAAACAGCTGGAGAGGAGGTGGTCTCCAGGGACCTCATTATCACTTTGAAAAGAGATAAAACAACGTCTGCTGTAGCTGTAACTGCTGCTTGTGGCAGTGCTTCCTTCTCTCTCCCCGGGGCTGTTTACAGCTCTTCTCTCAGCAGTTTGCCCAGGGCGGCTCTGATGAGCTGCAGGCTCCTGGTTATGGAAAGCCACTACCTAAACCAGCTGCTGACGCTCTTAGTGTGTCCACAGTCCACGAGAAACGTTTATGTTGTGACAGCCCTTGCACAAAACATCACCGGACTGATGACCTTTCCTCTGAGCTTCTGGCAGGTTCTTTGCCCCATCTGGTCTTCCAGGGCTGCTCTGCACGGGTCTCACTCTGGACGGGCCCATGTCCCTGTTGCCGGGCTTGGTTACCTCACCGTGCTGTTGCTACAAGAGCGCTTCCTGCTTTCGCCCTCACCTGCCGGAGCAGCAGGAGCAAGAAGATGGCCGAGACTGTGACCCGCACGGCAGGAGAGGGACGTTAACCCAGACTTTAATCAATTGTGTCGCTTCATATGCGTAACCAGCATACACAGAAAAGTTGCAATGCTTTTCAGATAGGAAAACGGATGTCCTTTAACCAGGCTACGGAAGAAAGAACCCCTCTTTCACCAAAGAGTAATTAATATTCAAGTGTGATCAGTGACAACTCCAATGCTTTTAAGTTGGTGGGGATGTTACCAGCAAATTTGGTGTTAGACTGGTCAGTATGTATGTATAATGCAGCACAGACTTAAGAGTAATCACAGAGGACTAGTTAATGTAGGTTTGAAAACAGAAAATGTAGCTGTTGTCTTGTGAAGACCTATTAACTTCCTTGTATACGCTTTTTTCACTCAGATCAGCTTGGCAGAACCATGAACCATGCAGGCAGCTGAACGCATGAGGATGCTGTAGCACACACGGGGGTTACTAGAGCAAAAAAATACTTCTTACCTGTATCACATTTTTACGTGCTATAATGCGGTCAGTGTTGCCTCTAACATGATACACCAGCTCCTTCTTGTGTGCAGTCCTCCCCCCTGCACACAGCTGCCCCTGCACGTCACTCCTAAGACCAAGATTTTAGCAAAGTTCGTAAAGCTCTGTGGGGATGGGCCCAATTATCCCTAGCAAACGAGCCACTCCTACAGCCTGCCTGCTCCTATGCCCAGCGGTGGACCTTTGCCACTGATCTGAGGCCGTAGCCTTTCCCGGGAGTTGCTGGAATTCAGTAAACAGCAGCTGTAAAGCTGGGTCACAGAGCTACGAGTGCTTTTAGTTTCCTGTGATACTTGTCAGGCTATTTCAAGCAGTCCACAATCCAATGTCACTGTACATGATGGCAATCAAAGTCCAGCAGGTGAGGATACAAATAAAAGTGGTTCGCAAACAAAGTTATTTCTCTTACTAACTCGCTGTGAGTGTTCAGGAGCATTACGAGCATGACAGTGGCAACAGACCCTACGTACACAACACTCCAACCTTTCATTTCACAGGATTATTACGCTTAGGGATTGCCTAGGTCTTTGGAACAAAGTTTTATAGGCTTTATTGGTCATGCGTTCTCATGTATGTTATTGGCATACCCTCTTCTAAAAAGTCTCTCATTGTCTTTGCATAAACATTTATTTAATCTTGCTCATCAGCAGTGACTTAAATACGCTAGTGTAATAATTAATAAGGAAATAATAGATTTGCACTTGCTTATACAAACACTCTTTTCCCATGTCGTACGTAGGCACCAACATAAATACTATTTTTAGGTTTCTTGTATAATTTGTGTCCATCCCCTCTCTGTAAAAAAGATCTGATTTATTCGGTCTCAAATTATTTCATAAATCTTCAGTCTGCCCTTCATATCCTTTATCACAATTGACATCACATTAAAAGAGAGCTGCTGCAGTCCCCGGGTTTTACATCTAAAAAACATGCTCCTTCATGGAAGGAAGTTAATGAGTTAGACAAATGGAAGCATTGAAATATTTACCTTGTCAAAAATTAATTATTAAGTCCTATTGGTTTGTTTCTATTACAGGAAACTTGCTTTTTAACTGTGCTGAATGCTTTCAGAGTGTTAAAATATTAAACACCTAGTATTTTGCTATTTAATACAACATTATTTTTCAATAGCAATCACATTTGCCATCAGTTCAAAACCGTGCTATACGTGAGAAGAAACATCACATGCACATGTGGAAAGTTGACCCTGTCTGATAGTGCAGGGTTTTACTTGTTTTTTAATTTCAGCACATTAGTGTCCTCTTTCTATAAACAGCTATAAAACACACGAAAGCTGCAGGGCGCTGATGCGCTGGTTTCTCAGCTCTGTCCCACTCATCCATTTCCCCGTAAACACCGCGCTTTCATGTAGCTGGAGGGTTGCACAAGTGCAGTGTTTAGTAAACAACACAGGACAAAACAAAACCAGTGTAAAAGTCAATAAATCTATCTAGAAAAGGGAACTAGGGAAAAACCTGTTACTGACCTCCCTTTTGAGAGCTGAGCAGCAGCATGTTTGCACTGTAGTAGCCCAGTTTGGAGACAGGTGTAGCACAACCCCTTCAGTTGTGGGTTGAGTTAAACTTTTTATATTTTTGTATCAAATTCTTTAAACTTTGTGTTTTCCTAACCCCTTGGCTAGTTTCAGTCAAATTTGGCAAGGTTGGAGACAGTATTAGAGGCACTAAGCTTGTGCAAGCATATGTCATGAAAACCTCCATTAGGTCAAAAAAAGGAAAAGGGGCTATACGCCTTCCTCTACTGTGAGGAAGGTAGAGAGAAAACAATTTTCAAACAAACCGGGACAAGGTCCAGGCCACAGGCAAGTACATACCAGCTGGTCAAGTCAGCACATGTATAGCTCCAGCCTAGCCACAGCATACGACATCTCTTTCCACCTCACAGGCCAAAAATAGGGTATGAAATGAGGATGGGGAGGGTAGGAAGAGGCGAAAGAGAGGAAACAATAGTATTATTATCTTGGGGAGAAGAAAGGAATGACAAGGATGCTGTACTGCAGACAAGAAAGTATAGCGTATGGAGAGCAAAGAATTGGGGGAGACAGTAACGCACTTAGCAAAAGGCAAGCCTAGCAGAAAACCAGGCTTAGTTTGCTCAACACCCTGCAGATTGCGTGGAATTAATTGTACCTCAGATCCCCTGCATACCTGGGGAGAAAGGGAGTGGCATACATTAGCAGATAGAGATTGTCCTACAGAAGCTGTCACGGACAGAGCTCCCTGAAAAGGCTGCAAGTCTTTCCTGCTCATTCCCTGCTTCAGGGGTTTTGAGCTTAACAGGAGCAGAAACTCGGCAGAGCAAACTGATGCTCAAATTATGTCTCTACTTCCCAAAACATTCTGTAGACTCCGGATGAATTTAGTAAGACCTGGGGGCTGCAGGAGCTCTGATAGCACCTCATGCTGGAAGGGAAACGGTTACTGCTGCCATTTCCACATCCACCACGGTAAAACGTGTACGCCAACTACCACCTCGTTCAGAGGGAAAAGGCGCACTGGGGAACCTGTGACGTCGGCGGTACGTTCAACACAGTCTAGGCAGCCTCCCTGTTGTATTATCGGATGCACACAAGCTCTCTAATGGGCCATGTGCGACATCTGATTTTGTGAATACAGTATGTGGAACTCTCGGTAGTTTGTCCTACTTTTCCTGTTTTAGGCAGGGAGGTCAAAACAAACACCACATTAGTAATAAGGTGTGTAATTTCGTTCCTTATCTTGCATCTCATTATTTCTTTGGCAACAGGAGTTACAGCACTTCCTTTATAAATCAATCTGCTGGACAGACTACACGTTTCCTTGCTCTGCAGTATACGTTACATCGAGCTCTTTTACCCAAAGCTCTGGGAGGGAGAGCGCCAGTCTAAGTCCGGTCAGCCTCCGTGACAGCAAACAGTAATAACAGCTAGTTACCAGGAACAGATTCCAACTGTGCAACAGCTATGCAAATCAGGGCACCCAGCTCCACCATCACAGGCCAAGGCCACCCAGCCCCAACCCCACACCAGAGATGTCCTAGATTAGAGGCTTGTTTCGTTACGCTTACCTAGCATGTGAAAGATGAGTCTATGCATTCCTGAAATCGCTACATTCACAGCATGTTTATTTTTTATACAAACAATCTATATTTTATTTCACTCCTGTTGCACATTAAGAGTAGAAAATAGGATAAAGTATACTTTTCACAGCTTTAAGAAAAAAAATATCGTGCTACTGAAGTATTAGATGGCTAATACAAACTTTGTTAATTGGAGTTCTAGCATATTTTCACCTATGCTGAGGCTGCTTGCTTTAAGGAAATACTACACTGCTGAATCCGTAAGCATGATAACTTAGCAGATCACTATTTCAACATGAAAGAATTAGAAGCCTGTTTCAGAGTTTTATTAATTCAAGTCATAAAAAAGTTACAGCAACTTCAAATATGTACAAACAGCCATAAAAACAATACGTTCAGTTATACAGGAGACAGTCTCGTTACAACATGGCTACAAAAAATCATTATTTTCAATAACCTCCCACAAGGGTAAAATAACCATTTAAGCAGATATGCTCCATAACCCTAGTAACAGCAGTTGTCAACTCATTTCATCATAAAAAAAAAATAAAACCAAAATCAGGGAGCAACAGTTAAGTTTGACTTGAGTAAGATGGGGCGTTCAAGATTTAACTCTCAACAAACAGTAGTAAGTAGCACAGTTACCAGTCTTGGCTGTTAGCTTTAACTATCATTAAGCGAGCACAATTGCCTCCCTTTCAGGAGGAATCTTTCAAGAGTTAAGACCCATGCCTCCAGCGTTTCTGTTGTCTTCTTGTCAGAATCTTACTCTGTCTTCAGCTGATTTAGTTACGCATTCAGTCCTCTGTGCATTTCATTCATCTCCTTTACCTGGAGGAGGAGGTAGAGCACAGATCAACATTCGTGCTACTTCTCAATATTACGAGCCAGGAAGTCATTGAGACTTAACATCCCAGATTTGCATCGCAAAGGAATTTAGTGAAACACTAACAGAATCAAACATGCCAACACTTCAGTGTTACGCTTTTTTTTGTAAAAAGCCAGCACTCTTTAGAGTGTGTGCAGGGAGCAGACTGCACTATTTAGCTACAACACCCTTTGAATTCCTTCACAATAGACTCTCCACTTGGGGTGAAGCACCGTGCACTAGTACCATTTATTACTATTCGTAGGAATAGTAGCTCTTCAATAGACACTGCAAGCTTTACCACACATAGCTCAAGTAAAGGTCTTCAGGTCAGAACAAACCTATCAGTGCTTCCTGTGGACTGTACAGCCCTTGCTATAGACATGTAAAAACAGTACTTGCTGTCAGCACTGCCTCCCACCCCTGGGAATACAGCAGACCACCAGGGGCATTTCAAACCAGTGCATAATGACCGTGGTGAACTGAACGGAGAGTTACAGAATTTGAGTAACTGGCTGTCTCCTTGAGTGGGAGCACCCAAAGCAAGCTTGTAACCTACAGCAAACCTCAGTTTCCGGCCAACCTCTTCCCCACACATACACCACACAGAAATTAATTACCTCTGCCTTCACGTACTTCCCTTTCCTCCTCCTCGTGAGGACCTGTAGAGAACAGAATAATTGTGAAGTTTTAAGTCTTGTCTTACATATAGCTTCATTTGATTGTGACTTTGAAACTCTGAACATGAAGCTGTCCCTTCCCCATCCTTCCGAAGGGAGGTACGCGAGAGGCTGTCTGTCACTCTCAACTACTTCAAACCAGGAAGCAAAACAAGTACTTTCTTCACCTTGAAATTTTCCTAATACTTTTCCTTGCACCACTCTTCAGTTGTTATCTGAAACAGGGACAGGATGTCCATCTCCTCTTTCCCATCTCCCAAGTCTCAAGAAAGAAGCCAGTTTACTGAGGAAGACTCTTCCTATCAGAGTCCTATCACCCTGGTATTATTACTTCCTGAATGACACCGTTACCCATTCTGTTCGGCAGCTTTGTAGAACTTACCAGAATAACAATTGCAGCAACTACTGCTACTATTATTACTACAATGACAGCAATGAGGCCAGGAGTCAGAGACTTCATGGAAAACTCCGGTGCTATTTCATCCACGTAGAAGACCACTGTCTTCTCTAAACGCAGCACTTCGTTATCAATGCTGAAGTTCAGGAAGTTATTGTGAAAGATGGAGTCCCCTTTTACCTAAGGACAGACGGGAAAGAGCCTTGCTATTTCATCACATCGCAATAGGCATTCACCCGGGCACGGCAGTAACTCCTCTTGCTTCAGCTCGCACACAGCACAACTGCTGAATGCAACGCCCTACACACAGCTAGTCTTTGGCAAACTTCGCCCACCGCACACTTACATCTTTTTCAAAGTAGTAGGCCACGTCAGCTATATCCACATCTCCAGCAGATTTGTCTGAGGCATTTTGCTTCAAATCAATGGTAATGAAAGGTTTTTCGTACTGCAAAAAAATATTATGGTATTAAGAAGGGGCTAATTTAAATGCAACTATCAAATACACAGCAAAATATTCTGATGCAAGTTGTGAACTCTCATCCTGAATCAAGTTTATGGTACTGGTTCTCAAGCCAACTGTTTACAGTACTATTCAAACTCCACTTGTTTTAGTGAAGCAAAATAAGAATTAACCTATAGACTGAGGAGAGCAGTATTTCTCAACATTTCAGTTTAGATGCAGCTATTTTCTAGCTGCTCAGTAAGTGTGACTATTTTGAGAACTTCTCATAAAACTCATGCTGTGCTGCATTAGTCAAAGAATTCTGCAAAGTTATTCACAAAATAAAGATTTTGATACTTTACTAAAAATTATGTGCCTCTTACCAGAACACTAGTTATGTATCGTCCATTCAGCATGTAACGATTGCTGATTGTCTCCCTGAAGAATCTGTATGGATATTAAAACCACAGTTAAAAACAGTACAACTTTACAAATCTGTTTTCAGAAGCAGGGAAGAGTAGTAGAATTATGTGGGTTTCTTCCTGCAGTCTCTCTGTGGTGTGTTGACCCCAGCTGGCAGCTACACTCTCACCTAGCCTCTCTCTCACTTCCCATAGCAGGACTAGGAAGAGAATCAAAAGCACATAAGCAAGGAAAAAAAACCCTCACGGGCCAAGATAAAGACAGTCTAAAAAGTGAAAGGGTTGGATGGCAGAAAAAAAAAATCCCACCCAAGCGATGCAAAAGCAGTCACTCACCTCTAGCAGACCGCTGCATAGCCAGTCTCTGAACAATGGCTGCTTGGGAAAAACTGCCCCCGAATTTATGGCTGAGCATGACATTATACAACACGGGATATCTCTTCAGTCAATTTAAGCCTGCCTTCTGCTCTGTCGCCTTACCCAACCGACTTCCTCAGGCAGCAGAGCGAAAAATCTGAGAAGGCCTCAACACCACACAAGCTAAAGCACTGGTGACTTTTCTGCACTGTTTTGGTCTAAAACACAGCACCATACCATTGGCTACCAAGAAAATTAACTCCATTCCAACCAAACCCAGAACACCCTCATTATTATACTGATTCCTCACAGTGATGGTGTGCTTACTGAAAAATAAACACACACAACACTGCAGTGTTACGAGAGTTTGAACAATTTTGAGAAGGCAGAGGAGGAGCTACAGTAGCAGTTTTTGTTCCAGTGTAGGGGAAAAAATTCTAATAGTTACAAGCACATTTTTCTTGCTATATGACCTCTGGCAGAGAGAAGTATGATTTTACTTTAGGGAAAAAAAATAGCTAAACTTTTTTTATTATTATTC
>NW_010418803.1:9841-11548 GCF_000710305.1 Buceros rhinoceros silvestris
TTCCTGCTGCTTTTACACAGTCCCTCCCCCACCTTTGTCAGTTTACTTTTTGGGCAGTTTCACCATATCACCTTCCATTTCCTTCAGTATATTGACTTGATAAAAAAAAAGTAATCAATTTTAAATGGAAGTGAATCTCATTAGCAATTATTTTCCAATAAAAATTAAACAATTCTTTCTAAGAAGGATCTGTAGGTCCCTTCTAAGATGTCTTACAAATGAATTCACAGGTCTGACAACGCTTTTGAACAACTGTTTAGTGCATGCAGACACTTCCATGACATCTTATTGTCATCACTTACTTCTTTAAAGATTCGGCATTCAGAGGAGTGTTTCTCTCAGCATGTTTCATTTCAATGATGATCCACCTGAAGTAATCGGCAAGAGCAATGAATATTCTTAAAGCACATACGCATAATAATGCACATTAAAAATCTAACCCCAGGGAAAGAAAAAAAGACGGAGCACTGTGAGATAAATAAACTCCCCCTCCAAGCCTCCTGTTTCCAGAGGGAAAAAAAAAAATGCAGTAATCAAGTGTTCATTGCTCTCTCTTCATTCATCCCCAGCACATAATTCATGCTGACAAACCCTCTACAATGGGGAGCCTAATACAGGAACGTTTTTGTGTCACGGCACGCCCTATTGAAAGACTTACATCGTTCTGACTAATTGATTGCACTTCAGGTCTGCATCGTGTTTGTCAGTTCTTCTAACACCAGCTGTATTCACACACCAACAGGTGGTTCCATTGCACTGCTTTGCCTTGAAAACACCAGTATTTTCACACTCGGGATCATAAAGGCCATCGGTATCTTCAAAAGCATCTTTCGGTTTCTCGCGACGACCTGATTTTGAGTGCGTCATTTCTGCTTTCATCAACAGGCATTTTGAAGTCACTAAAAATAACCAGAGAGTCACGTTATGGAGCATCAGACTGTGCCTGTCCAAAACAGAGTCTTAGTCTGCAAAAAACACAAGGTTACATCAGAAGCAAACAGATCTGAAGCCATTACAAGGAAAAACAGCCGTTTAACGTGCAGGTGGTGCATAAAGTCAACGCGACCGGCGCATGTCGGCTTCTGGAGGCAAATGCAAAGAACGGCCATCGTCCATTTCTTACAGCGAGAGGATCATTTACAGCTCGGGTAAGCGCGAACCAAGAGCAAGGCTCTGAGACAAGGCTCTTTTCGCTCCTGTAGGAGTGCAGGACTTGTAGAAAAGGCCACATGTGCTTACAAGACATCCTTGCCGTTAGGGACCGAACAATAAGAAGAATGGGGCGCCTGCCTCAGTACATCCAGACGAGTTACACCGGAGGAACCCTAAACGCTGATCCTCCATCGCCAGGTGGCCTGGAAGACCAGGAAGAAGCGTTCCCTCCTTGCTACCATTATTTGCCGGGAACTGACGGGTCATTGTCGCATGTTCTCCTGAGCGTAGCTGGCACTTTTCCTTGCCGCCCCACACCGGAGAGCGCACCGGGGCCGCCCCGCAGCCCACACGCGTGCTCTACTCACAGTTGTTGCAGTTCACAGACACGCCGGAGCCGATCGAGTCGCACCAACACACGTCGCCCACCAGCTTGCAGTTGGTGACGCGCTTGTTCTTCTCGCAGATGCACGCTGGAAGCGAAGGGCGGCGGTGAGCGCGGCTGCCCCCGGGGAAGTAGCCGGGCACCCCGCGGCGCGCCACCCCCTGCTCCGC
>NW_010418804.1:0-1259 GCF_000710305.1 Buceros rhinoceros silvestris
CTTTTCCAACCTAAACGATTCTGATTTCTGTGACTGCTGACTCTGGCAGCACCAGCAATATCTTTGATTTGTCCAGTTTAGAAGAGTTTAAAGCAAATATCACAGTTTACTGTTAAGAGCTCTGTCTGTTCATCACTTTGGTGTTCTGAAGCACCTCTTGGTCTCTCTCCTGGCAGTTCACCATCAACGTGAGCACAGACATGAGGCATCATCGCGTGCGCCTGGTGTTCCAGGATGCCCCAGTTCGCAACGGGAAGAAACCCTGGCTGGAGCAGGGCGTGCAGGTGGTGCTGGACCCTGTGCACAGCGTGCGGCTCCTGGACTGGTGGCACCCACAGTACCCCTTCTCTCCGAAAGCTTAGTGCTCTCCTGGCTCTACAGGCGCTGGCAGGTGACTGAAGAGAATTTCTAGGAACCAGGAAATCCTGTTTTTATTTCGTAAATAAATTCTGCGATCCCCTTGCAAGCAGGTGACACTGCTGAGCTGGGCTGTGTGTATATAACTTTGGTCAGTGCTGGGCAGAGCTGAGTGTAAAGCAGAAACTCTTTGTAAAACACAGTTTTATGTAAAATCCACGTTTTATGATTTGAAAGGAGCTCCCTGGAACTGTTCATTTAAAATCCTTTTGGTGCTAATGAGTGTGGTCCTGTTTTCTGTCATTTGGGAAGAAGCAGGAGGTTTTGATTCCTGGCTTTAATATGACCAGAAACGACTCCCAAAGCCAATCCCTGTTTGTGTCGCTGCAGCACGGTTGCGTTTGAGCACAGTGTGGTGTTTCGGTGTCCGCAAAGCAGCAGTGAGCCAGAATAATGCTAATTCCTGTCAGGTGGGAGCGTAAGAACAACGTGTGAATGATCCAACAAAGGAATTATTTTCAAGCAGGTTTGTGAGGCAAAAGTCCTTCCTGAATGTAAAGATACTCTCAAGTTCTCACACTGATGTTTCCTCTTGGAAAAGAAGACCTAGATCTTTAAAAGCAGAAAGTGCTTTTCAGAGAAGCTGAAGAGGGAGGGAGAGGAGAGAGACTAAACTGGCACAAGGATGAAGGACTCGACCCTGAGTCTGCTCTAAGAGAATTAGCTTCCATTGGGAGGCCCGGAACCAGTTGGGGCTGTGGTCTTTGACTCAACAAATTCGTTTCAATGAGGAAGAAGCAGCCCTGAAACTTTCTGTGGCTCTGGGGTGACTGAAAAGAGCCAGACACGGAAGCTGGGCCTGTCTGTCGTGTCAGAATGAGTCAGGCTGGAGCCGAAGTTCA
>NW_010418804.1:1408-4965 GCF_000710305.1 Buceros rhinoceros silvestris
GGTCTGGCGGAGGAGGTGGCAGATGAGGGGCTGGCGCTGAGGTGGGCAGTAGGGGGAGGGACCCTGGGCTGGGTGCTGCTTCCTGTCCGTGATTAGTGGCTCCTCAGACTATTTCTCGTCAGCTCTTGTCTCGAGCAGGAGTAACAGCGTTTTCCTGCGTATAACATTTAGTGAAGCCTCTGGTGAGAGAGGGAGTTCTGCCAGCTCAGTGTGAACATGCAGGTGCCCTGCGGTCCCCATGCTGGTGCCTGTGAGGAGCTTCTTGCTTGTGCCTCT
This sequence comes from Buceros rhinoceros silvestris, assembly GCF_000710305.1. NCBI lineage: Eukaryota > Metazoa > Chordata > Aves > Bucerotiformes > Bucerotidae > Buceros > Buceros rhinoceros. The sequence goes on from NW_010418804.1 coordinate 1,685, forward strand.
GCTGCTCTGTAAACCACCTCCAAGGAGATCACCCCAAACCCAGATCCCTGTTAGAGCCTTCAAACAACCGTGGTTGGAAGAGCTCTGGCCTCACTGCTGCTGAGCACATGGTGAAGCCAACAGGTATGTTTGGAAATGAGGTTAGTGAAGTAGAGGCACAGGGGATGTGCTGGAGAGGAGGAGCAGCGGGTGCTGGAGCTACCTGGAGGCTGCAGCGCTCCCAGGGTTGTTGCAACCCATAGCAGCAGCTGCTCCAGGGCAGCGGGTGAATGAGTTTTCTTTTTGTGGTGGGGTTAAACACCGCTGGACTCAGTGACAAGTCCTCAGAGGCATGTGGTGGAGTTTCTCCACTGGAGTTTGGTTGTCCTGGGCAGGGGCTCCTCGGCTGGTGAACGCTCTCAGGTGTCGGTTCAGTCAGAGTGTGTTTTCTGCAGAATCTGGGATGCTTTGAAGGCGTTTTCCGCTATGTACCCTAAAAACTTTTCTGCATGGTGGTGCCAGCACCATGGCTGGCAATCAATGCATGTACTGTGCACAGATATGAAGGAGGGGGTGCCTACATTGGGTTCCTAGCTCGGGGCTGGGTTGACAGAGGACAGAGCCGGGCCAGTGTCTGTCCAGAGCTCTGTCACCTGCAGAGAGCTGAGCAGGGATGGGAACAGCAGCCTGTGCCTTGCTCTTGCTTCTGTGAAGAAATACAGAGCAGATCTTAGGGCTGCGTGTTTCTGACGTCTGTGGAAGCAGGAGCAGGTTTTAACCAGGCCTGTGGCGTGTCCAGGATCTGCGTCATGTCGTGGGGCAGAGGGGCTCCAGCAGCACCCGCTGCAGATGGCAAATGGCTTCCAGCCCCTCGCTCTCCCTGGACAGCCGGTGCTGGGTGGTGCGGGCTGGAACAGCAGCAAGCAGGCGGAGGGGGTATTTCCTGCTACCAACAGACTCGCTGGTGTCAAATAAGGGAGTTTAAAGGTGGGCAGATGCCCCCAACCCAAAGAGGTGCCTCCCCCACACCAGCCTTCAAGGCTGAAACGTGTCAGATGTGGAACGATGATTTTCAGTCCTTTGCCAGTAGTGAACCCTGTGGATGACTCCAGTGATGGAGCCAGGCAGGGGAGGCTGCAGTTTGGGGTAAGAGAATCCCTCTTTCCCACAGGACCTGACTCCAAAGGGTCCTGGTGGTGTGGCAAGGAGCCCCAGATGGGTGTTGTGGTGGCTGGAGCCCAGTGCTCTCCGTGCTGTGCAGGGTCCTGTTTTACCTCGCTTTGTCCAGCTCTGGCTCCTGAATAATGGAAAGGCTGTAAGCGGATCCGGCCGGCTCTGCGGTTCCTCAGGGGACGCATGGAAGCGTGGTCACCGCGCTGGCCTCATCCTGCTCCCTCCGTGCCAGGGATCAGGTGTTGATGGAGCTGAGCTGGGGCAGGGTGAGGAGCTGTGGGAAGGTGGCCGGTACCTGCAGCGGGTCCCCTTGTACCTGTCCCACCCCAGTGCTCGGCTCTGGCCCCGGTTGGGGAGACTGGTCCTCCCTGGGCTGGGTCTGTGCCTGTGCAGCCACATTCCCCTCTTGAAACAGCCTTTGCAGCTGCTGCTTCTCTCTCCTCTCCAGTTTATTCCAAGAACAAGCAAAAATGTGCCTTTTAGCCTCATTTAAGCCCAAGCAAAGCAGTAACTCAGCACGAGCACCAGCTTTCAGGCCAGAGGGAGGTTTGTGAGTGGCTCTGGGTGCCAGGGCCCTGGTTCTGGGTGCTGAGGCTGTGCCGTGGCCCTCACAGGGGGTGGAGGGGTCCTCATCCAGCACCTCAGCCAGCCTCTAGAATTTGCCCCATAGCACAAGGGGGTGACGGGCTGGGCTGGCTCAGGCTGGGCTTGGAGGGCAAGAGATCCAAGGACCACACTGCGCCGGGCACTGGGGGCTGTGTCCTGGCTGCGGATTCCTTTCCTGCTCCAGGCAGGCATGCAGATGTGCCTGGAGAGGGTCCAATCCTGCCCTCGCTCTGCACTGTGAGTTGGTACATGGGGACTGAACCGGGATTTTGGTGGCTGTGCCGTGTGTTCTCCGAAAGGTGCCTTTCCACGGCGGGACTGCCTGGGGCACCCATGAGCGTTGGGGACCTCAGGGCTGAGCGCCTCACCCTCCCCTTCCTTCCCGTGAGGGCAGGAAGGGCCGAGGCCCTGTTCCTTCCTGTGCAGGGATGGAAGTCATGGTGCATCTGGGGAGAAAAGCCCTCCCCGTCCTGCAGCTGCTGCCGGTCGTTTCGACATCTCTCATGGGGCACTGAGTTTCATATCCCCTCCAGTCCATGTGCCACGAACACCAGATCTCTGCTGGGCTGCACTGTCCGGGCTCCCTTGGCCCTCCCGGACTCTTCCAGCCCCTGCCTGGGAGCAAATACTGGACCATCCCTGCTGCGATGGGGGCCGGGTGACCCCCCGAGCTCCCCGGGACTCCGCAGGGACAATGCCACTGGTATCCCATGATGGGAATTTAAGGATATGAAAATCAAACAGCGTGGGGAAAGCGAAAGCCGGCAGATCCAGGTGCTGCCAATGCCCCTTCCTCTCCTCCCCAGCACCATCACCTGCTTCCTGCCTGCCCTTATTTCCGCAGTCACCTTTGTCCTCGCAGACATATCTAAGGCGGGCAGTTCCAACTGAACCCCCAGCGACAGAGCCCAGCGAGAGACACCGGGGCCTTTCCGAAGGTAGGAGAGATCTGGGACATGAGGGAAATGGCATCCGCGCTTCCATGGGGGCAAATGGGGAGGGTGGGATGGAGAGGAAGGGAAGGGTCTTTCTCTGGCAGAGTTGCTGTGTTGGAAGCAGGTGAGTTGCACCTGGCTCTGAGCTGGGTGCAGGCGATGCTGCTGGGCAAGTCATCGTGGTGCTCCAGGGCCGTGTTCCTGCTGTGGATCTGGAGGAGGAAAGGGGTGGGTGAGGAAGGGGCTTGGAGGGTGGGGGAGCTGGGCACCAACTGGGCCGTGGAAGGGCCTTGTGTGGCCCATGTTGTCTCGCAGGGATGGAGGGAGCTTTGGCCCCAGCCAGGGCTGCTGTGCCCAGCACTCCAGCTGGGAGCTGGGTGTGCAGGGAAACTGTGGTGCCCCCGTGGGGTCCATCCCAAGTGGGATCCTGGCAGCCAGCTCTGCTCTAGCCCGGGGCGCGGTGGGGTGCAGCTCTGGCTCAGCAGCCCCCGAGGTTTTCACCATCTTGGCCCAAGGGCTGGAAAACAAATGGGAGTGAAAAGATATTGTGGCTCTGCGTCAGCAGGCTCCTAGCTCAGCGTGTTGTCA
>NW_010418805.1:0-233 GCF_000710305.1 Buceros rhinoceros silvestris
GGCGGGGAAGGGGGTCAAGACACCCCCTCCTCTGCATACACGGGGGCCAGCACCCCTCTTTTCTCGCCGGGATGGTCCCGGGGGGGCCCCGGCTGTTCATGCTCTCCAGAGGAGGAGGTGGTTGGTGCTGTCGTCCCGGCCCACCGTCTCGCTGCTGCTGGTCAGGCGGAAATCCTCGTAGCCCTCCCCGCCCCTGATCACCAGCCCCTTGGGTTTGGAGGGGGCGCGGGAAG
>NW_010418805.1:428-3905 GCF_000710305.1 Buceros rhinoceros silvestris
CCCGCCACTGATCACCAGCATCTTGGGTTTGGAGAGGGCGAGGGCAGGGGCACGGGGGCGTGATGGGTCGCGTTTCTCTGCCTCACTTGGCTTCTCAGCTCCTGCCAAGCAGAGAACCCCAACGTGCTGTCAAATCGGTCCGCTATTCCCAGTGGCATCCCTGCATCCCACCGCTGTCATCCCAGCATCTTCTCACCTGCGTCCCACCAGCATCATCCCAGCATCTTCCGACGAGCATCATCCCACCAATCAGCATCCCACCATACCATCCCAGCATGCTCCCACCAGCACTATCCCAGCATCATTTTCCCACCATCAGCCTCCCAGCATCATCCCACCAGCTGCACCCCAGAACTGTTCCATCTGCATCCTCCCAGCATCCTCCCAACATCATCCCACCAGCAACAATCCCGGATTACTCCAGCATCGTTCCACCAGCATCATCCCATCATCCCACCAGCATCATCCTCCCAGCAATCCACAAGCACCATGCCAGCATCCTCCCACCAGCACCAGTACCACTTTCACAGGTGCCACACTGTGGCCCCCAAAACCTCCTTCCACACCAAATTAGCCCCTCCCACCCATACTAGCCCCTCCCACCCAAATTACCACCTCTTACCCCCATCACCGCCTTCTCCTCATCCCACCCCAACCTCAAAGCCGGGCTGGGTGAGCCGCAGCATGTGGCTTTCCAGTGGCTTTTCCCTGTGGGAATTTGGGTCTCCCAGAGAAATCCAGGGTCTCTCGAGCAACCCCCCAAGCCCTGGAGGGTGGGCAGCACCCAACTTCCCCCTGACCCTGATTTTTCTCCCTGGATTTTAACAAGGCAAGGATGGAGGAGGGACTCTGGTGGCCCTATTTCAAGGCTATTCCCAGTTGGCCACCAGTGAGACGGCATTCCCATCCCCATAAAAAAGAGTGGGTCAGGACTGGACCCCCCCACCCCAATCATCCCACCTACCCGTCTCCCTCGGCAACGGGAAAAGCACGTTGAAGCCGTCAGGCAGCTCGATGGCGGTAAGGAAGCGGACGTGGCCGGTGTGACCCTGCGAGAGCCCCACCAAGGTAGGGGCTGCCTTGGCCGAGACGGCGAGGGTCAGCACCACGCCGGCACTGGTCCCAATCCACAGCAGGTCCTTACAGGCCAGCAGGGCCGTGATCCGCAGACAGGCTGCCTTGTGCTGCCGGATAATGGCATCCGAGCCTGGCGAGGATCCCGGCCGTCAGCATCTCCCTCTGCCTGGCACGGGGCTCCAAGCCCCGCCGGTGCCACCGCTCCCTGTTCCCAGCAGTGTCTGTGGTGTGTGGGATAGGGGAAGGGACCCCAACCGCTCCAGCTGGTGTGAAGCACCCTGGGGTGCTGCTGGATTGGGCTGCCTGATTATGGGATTATACAGATACCCAGGGGCTGCCCTGTTACCCCGTGGGATTATGAAGATGCCCAGAGGTTGCTCTGTTTCTGCCTGGGATTATGCAGCTGCCCAGGGCTCCCCTATTCCTGCAGGAAACTCCCTAGTAACTTGTAGGATTATGAGGATGCCCAGAGTTTGCCCCATTCCTGCGTGGGATTATGAGGCCATTCAGGAGATTCCCTATTACCCCATGGGATTATCCTGATGCCCAGGGATTGCCCTGTGTCATGTCATGCACATGTCCAGGGGCTGCCCTGTGTCTGTTGGGTCTTATACATCTTCTTATCCCCACATGAGATTATGCAGCCTCCCAGGGACTATCCTATTCCTGTGCGAGATTATGCAGCCACCCAGGGGCTGCTTTATTTCTACGTGGGATTATGAAGCTACCCAGGGGCTGCCCTATTACCCCATGGGATTGTCCACCTGCCTCTGTGGGATTATGCAGCTGGACGACACCGAGGGTGAACCCCATAAGCATGAAGGTCCATTTTCCTCCCCCAAAACTGGTCGGGATTCAGGAGACCTTAAATTTCCCAGCACTGGCTGCTGCGGATGATGGACGTGGGCACCCACTGGAGATGGGTCACTGGTGGGACTTACCGGCAAGCATCTTGTGTACCGGGGGGGTGATATCAGCTTCAGCCAACTGCTCGTAGCTGGTGGCGTGGTAAAGCCGGACCTGGGCGCTGCTCTGCAGTGCGACCCACACGCCGGTCCCTGCACTCACCATGCAGGTGACGCTGCGCCCGCCATCCTGTCCCACCTGGAGTGTGTGCTGCGGGGGACAGAACCACAGTGATGCCATGATGATGCCACCGATGCCCATCACTGTCCTGCCAGCCTTCCGCCATCGCCCTCCGTACCTCTTGTGCCAACGTGGTGGTGTTGAGGACGATGACCCGGTTTTGGCAGCCGCACCAGAGCTTCCCCGCCACGGCCACCATCTTGGTGATGGGGCTCCCTGGTGAGCCCAGGGACAGGGACTTGGAGTTTTGGGGGTCCCAGAAGTGGCCTGTGAGGGTGGCAGGAGAGGGTGGTGGGAGTGGGGTGGGTAGTTAAAGCGTCCCCAGCGAACCCCATCTTGACCCAGATGATGTGATGCAGTGGCTGGAGATGCCAGTCTCCATGTCACCCTTAGAGGTAACATCATGAGCTGATGTCCCCAGGGGATGTCAGCAGCAGGCAGGGACCAGGAGGAGGAAACACACTTCCAACTGGCTCCAGTCTGGGGTGTCCAGCATCCCTCAAGGGCTGTTGCTTCCCGTGGAGGCGAACCCCATCTTGACCCAGATGATGTGATGCAGTGGCTGGAGATGCCAGTCTCCATGTCACCCTTAGAGGTAACATCATGAGCTGATGTCCCCAGGGGATGTCAGCAGCAGGCAGGGACCAGGAGGAGGAAACACACTTCCAACTGGCTCCAGTCTGGGGTGTCCAGCATCCCTCAAGGGCTGTTGCTTCCCGTGGAGGCAGGGAAGCCACCGCCACTCCCAGCATCCCTCTCCAGGAGGCTGTCCAAGCCACTCATTCAACAGCCAACACCTTGGGGCTGCATTTAAACACCCCAGCACCCTTCGATGGCCTCGATCTGCTCTCACCTGCCTCCCGCTGGTACGCAACGAGCTCCCCGTTGGCCAACGACACGAAAACCTGGTTATCCAGGTACCTGAGGGGGAGAAAAACCCTTTGATAACTGGCTGCAGAGCCCTGAGCAGCCACCCCAAACCACCCTGCTGTGTACATCCCAGAGCCAAAAATCCACCGTCCCCGCTTACAAGATGCACATGACGGCAGCAGCGTGTTGCATCTTCATGCTGTTCTTCCTGTTACGGATGTTGTCTGAGGACTGGTACACATGGATGCTGTGGGAGGAGAGCAAAGCTTGAGGCTCACCTGGAGTCAGGGTCCACCCCACGTGTGTGTCCCCCTATCCTGGGGACGTACCAGCCATCCTCAGTGCCCAACCACATAGAGCTCTGATGGGCTTCAGGGTCAAGGCTGAGAAGGTCCTCGAGGCTGCCCCGGGTGAAGGAGCCACGGCTGGAGCGGCGCAGGGCTC
>NW_010418805.1:4001-11944 GCF_000710305.1 Buceros rhinoceros silvestris
CGGCGCGGGGCTCGCCCGTCTGTAGGGCTCTCGCCATGCCGAGTTTGGCCATAGGTGCCAGGGATGGGCATGAAGCTGGGCTCTTGCTCTTCCTCTGAGCTCGTTGTCTCCACCGTTGCCTCCTTGCAGCTTGGGATCTCTTCATCTGCAGAGGAGGAGAAGGAAGGAAGGAAGGAAGGAAGGAAGGAAGGAAGGAAGGAAGGAAGGAAGGAAGGAAGGAAGGAAGGAAGGAAGGAAGGGGTCAGACCAGGACTGCTCGACACCCACAAAAGTGATGGGGAAGAGACCACAGGTCTCCTTGAGCTGTCAAAGTGGGGAATGACGTAGGGATGCTGAGCCCCAAAACCCACCAGGTTTTACCTAGCCCTAACACAGCATCCTGGTGTTGGGCTGATGCCCTCCCACACCTCTTTTCCTGGATTTTTTTTGGCTCAAAAGCTCCCACCAGTGGAATTCCTTGAGGAATACAAGGTGAAGTGGCAAAAATGATGGAGCTGCCCATCATTTCAGCAGGGGCTGTTGGGACAGGACAAGGGGTGATGGGTTCAACTGGACGAGGGAGATTGAGACCAGAGCGCAGGAAGAAATGTTTGAGAGTGCTTCCAGGGGCCTCTGAGAAAGCTGGGGAGGGGCTTTGGATCAGGGTCTGTTGGGCCAGGACAAGGGGTGATGGGTTCAAGTGGAAGAGGGAGATTGAGACCAGAGAGAAGGGAGAGATGTTTGATGCTGAAAGTGGGGAGATCCTGGCCCAGGTTTCCCCGAGAGGTGGGAGAAGCCCCATCGCTGGCCCCATGTCAGGTCAGGTTGTCCCTTGTGTCTCTGAGCAAGCTGCTCTAGCTGCAGATGTCCCTGCTTCCTGAAGAGGGTCGAACTGGATCAGCTTGAAAGGTTCCTTCCCACCCAAACCCTTCTGTGCTTCTGATTTTGGAGCAAAGTATTTTTTTGCTAAGCAGGGACTCACTGCCGAAGCTGGACGAGATGGTGGAGTGGCTGGCTTGGCTCTGCAGCGTCCCTGAGGGACTGGGTGAGGATTCGTCATCTGTGTCATCACTATCAAAGGGCACGAGCTCCCTGTTGCCGCCGTCAACCGGCTCCGAGAGCTCCAGCGATGAACCCGAGATGGAGATGTGCAGGCACGGCTGCGGCCCTGCGTCCTCTGGCTGTGCTGGCACCGGCTCCAAGGAGGGGCTGCCCACCGGCTCAGCACGCTCCCTGCCGCGACGAGGGGAAGGGGGGGAAAGAAGCAGCTCCAGCATCGCTCCGTGCCCGGCATCACCGCGGTGCCGGTGGGAATGTCCTACCTATATGGCCGCTTGAGGCCAGGCACAGAGGCGATGCAGAGAATCCTGGCGGAGCAGACGGCAATGCATGCCTCCACCGTGGGCTCCTTACGGATGCTGAGCAAACAAACCTGCCCCACGTAACCGTCACTGTTGCAAACCCAAACCTCGTGGGAGCTTTCCGGGCTGCCATGGCTGGGAGAAGCACAAGAGAACTGCCAAGGAGCAAAAAGATGGGATGAGTTGGGTCATTCGGGAATGATGCAGGAGCTCTCAGCATCCAGTGGCATGGCCACCAGCGTGGAGAGGACTGCGGGTCCTGTGGGGTGCTTGAACCCAGCCACCAATTACCTGCATCCCGCTCCGTGTCTTCATGATGGGGATGGCCTTGAGGAACTCTGGGTCCAGACAGTTTTTGCTAGAAGCTGGGAAAATCAGATTGGAAGATGAAGAACTGATGGAGGAAAGGGGTCCACCAGAGTGGGGCTGTGATGCCGAGCCCACCACTGCATCCACCTCCCTGGTCCCTGGTGTTACCCAGCTTCTTTTTGGCATCCTCGAAGGCTTGCTCAAAGCTGAGCCGAGCGTCGGGGTTGGGGAACTCGAAGATGAAGGACTCAGTGCCGTCAGCTTTGGTGGTGCTGAGTTCCACCTTGTTGGGGGGGAAGGCCATGCTGAAGGACAGGGATTGCTTCTCCGCCAGCTCCCGGTGGATGGCAGCCATCAGGTCCTTGATCACATCGTCCAGGCTCTGGAGACAGGGACAATGCTTCAGATCTCAGGGATGGGCCACTACCAGTCACATGCCTTATGATGCCCCTGTCCATCCCCAGAATCCATCAGAGGCTGCCCCAACCCCACTGAGGCTTTGGGGCTGGTTGCATCTGAGCCCTTAGATGACACTCATGGCCAACAGCCCTTTCACAGGCTCTCCTTCCCACCAAGGACATGCCAGTCAGTCCCCTGGGGAAGGTGTCTGGGCATGGGACAGCACAAGGGCCACCACGTTATGCTGACCCTGTGCATTCCCAAGCATCGTTCAAAAGCTGCCCCAACCCTGCTGTGGGGCTTTCAGGCTGGGGACATCTGGGCCCTTTGAGGACATTCATGGCCACCAGCCCTTCAAGGACATTCATGGCCGCTACCCCTTTCACAGGTTCTCCCTCCTGCCAAGGGCATCCAGCTGGTCACACTCCCACAGGAATGCTGTCCCCATCCATCCCTGAGCATCCTTCAGAGACTGCCCGAATTCCATTTTGGCTTTGGGGCTGGTGGTATCTGGGCCCTTTGAGGACACTCATGGCCACCAGCCCTTCCATGCGTTCTCCCTCCTTCTGAGAACATCCCAGCTGGGAATGTATCCAGCCCGGGGGGAGCATCAGGGCCATCATCCCCATACCTGATGGGGGAAGCTGAGGGTCTCTGACAGCTTGCTGACTTGCCCCAATGTGTTGAGATCTTCATCCAGGCGGCAGATGCTTTTCTGGATGCTCTCCCGGTTGGTGGCTTGTGAGGCACCTGTTTGGGGACACACATGTGACATTAACCCCTTCCTTTCTGGTACTGCACAAGGGAACCTTCTCCCCGCCAGCAAGGGGGGAGCGATGGCTTTTGGGGTGGGTACACTCCAGCGGGAGGTGACAGACCTTTGACGATGTCCACATCCTCCAGCGGCAGCTTCCAGAGCAGTTTGTACTTGCTGGCGGTGTCGATCACGCTGGCTGCTGTGTACCTGTGAGGATGGGTTGGGGTGGCTGAGCTGCACCCATGTCCCCAGCACCCTAAAGCCAGGCCAACTGGTGGGCACAACCCTAATGATGTGGATCAGTCCTGGTGGGTGCCCCTAAGTCTGGTGGTACTCACAGGCTCATAGAGCTGCGGCGGAGGGAGCCCGACTTGCGCTTCAAGGTGGTGCACACCAGCAGGTCCGAGAAGAGGAAGAAGGAGCGGTCCTTCTTCCCACCTACTGCCTTCTGCAGAGCAGTGGGAGACACCAATGGATTAATGTCCACTCCCCTCCCCTACTCCCACTGGGAGTGGCCCCTGCCTCAGTTTCCCCACACATGGCCTTGGCATAGAGAGGCTGTGGCGTGGGATGGGTCCTCATGGGTGCCATGGCTGTGCAGGCAAAGCCAGGTCCTACTCACAGGGAAGGACCAGAGCCAGGAGAACACCAGGCACGGGCTCACCAGAACCCCCATGGTCTCCACCTCCAGCCTCCCTATCCACTCTTGGCTCGGGGCTGCTGCCTCCTGCCTGCTCCCAAACCCATCTTATCTTCCCCCACACTTGGGCAATTTCAGATGGTCCTCAGCCATCTGTCATCCATTCATCTGTCCATTCTTCCATCCATTGGTCCATCTGTAGCCTCCCGTGGGGACATAGACACCCTCAATCATAGCCTCCCACTGGCCCATCTGGTGTATGGTCCCATGGCCCTGATGGCGACAAGGGATCAACGTGTTCTTACCACTTCCACGACCATCTCCTGGCGCAGGAACCTCCGGAGCGGTGCCTGGAGCTGTGGGAACAAGCATGCTTGTGAGCGGGGAGCCACGGTGGGGGACTCTTATGGGCTTCATCCCTGCCCTGTGTATCAAAACACCCCCCAACACCCCCCAGCTCAAAACTGGCACCCCAACCCCTTTCCAAGCCCCCAGGAGCCAACCAAGGCCAAGTGATGTTTGAGAAAGCAAGACATGGAGGAGAAAACAAGTGGCTCAGCTTTGGGTGTACCAGAAAGACCAAAAGTGGTTGAGTTTTTGGGACAAGGAAAGACCAACCCTATATAAGACTCCCATACATACATCCTCCATCCCTTCAATGTGGGACTCGATCTCCTGCACAATCCGAGCGTTCCTCTCCACCTCCTCCGCGCTTTTCATGCCCTTGTTGATTCTCTCGGCCACTTGCTTGATGTTGCGCTGGGCATCGATGAGGAAAGGGTGGTCAGGGTGGTCCTCTGGTGTGTGCTTCAGCAGGTCCTACCACAGAGACACAGCCAGGATGTAACCACGGGCAAAGCCTGGACATCAGCAATGCCATGACACCCCCAAGCAAAAGCCCCTGCTGGGCCATTCAGGCTGCTGGGGATGGAAACCAGACCCATGCAAGAAAGGTTTCGCAAAGAAATGAGGCCTTAAGCCTTGGCTACCAACAGCGTGGTCTTTGCCATCGTAAAGAGGCCACTATGTCCTGAGATCCCATTATCACCTTGCACAGACACCCAAAATTCATCACTGGAAGTGTTCTAGGTGAGGTTGGACGGGGCTTTAAGCATCCTGATCTAGTAGAAGATGTCCCTGCCCATGGCAGAGGGTTGGACTAGATGATCTTTGAAGGTCCCTTTCAATCCAAACCATTCTGTGAAAGTCCATCTCCACCAGCTTCAGCACCAGGGACACTGACCCTGGCACAGGGAAACTGAGGCACAGAGGGGGTGGCAGTGTGACTGGTCCCAAAACGGAGCTCCAGTGTCCAGCTTCCCAGAAGAAATGTAGAGTGGAAGGGGACCACACACCTGTAGGGACATGCTGACGGGACAGCGGGGTGACAGTCCTCAGGGTGACCGTCCCCAGGAGTGCAGATCTGCACACATCCCCAGTTGGTTGGGGACACCAACTTTGTCTCCAGGGATGGGAAAGGGGCCAAGACAAGTCTGAGACTCCTAAAAGCTCCTGTCATTTGGAGGTAAGGAGAAGCCGCAGTCTCACCTGCTCCTGGCACAGCACAGGCACCCTCCAGCCTACAACCTGTTGCCCGCACCCACCTTCACCAGCAGCTCGTATCGTGGGATCCTCTGCACCGGCTTGATCATCAGGTCGGACAGAGCCTGCTTCTCCTTGTTCTCCCGCATGCTTTGCTGCAAAACACCCGCGGGGACAAGGATGACCCCGTTAGGTGGGACACAGCAGGGACCCACCAGCCCAGGACCTGGAGCAACACCCATTTGGGGTTGGGGTGACTCCTTTTTACACCATCTGGAGTGACTCTGGTTCATTCCATCCTGGCCTTGGCAATAAAACCAAGAAGAAGGTGGGAGGAAAAATCCCAATCTCATTTTACGTTACCAGCTTACTGATTAATCTTCATCCCACCTCACCAGCAGCCTTGCAGGAGGCTCTGGACTGTGGCCCCCATCAATGGGGAGAGGAACCAGGACCCACCTCCAGGAACTTCATGAACGCTGGCCGGGCTTCCTTGGCGATCCTGACAGCATCCTTGGCATTGAGGAAGTTATCGATGTAGGCAGAGTAGATGTTCACCAGCACGTCCTTAGAGAACTGGAAGGGGAAAAGAGGGGGGAAAGGGGATAGGTCCAGCATGGACTTCCTGGGAGAAGCTGCCCCAAGGGTTAACACTGCCTCTGGGCTGGCGTGGGGAGGACTTGCACCCGCCCCCCTCAATTTTTCAGCCCTGACATTTCTGCTCCCAAGGCAGAAACACGGAGCTGCAGACCTGGCCGGTCGCCGCAACACCCTGCCGTTACGCTAAGCAGACAGCGGGCCTGGAGATCGTCTCCTGTTCTCCATCCCAGGCATGTTTGGTCCGTCCTTTAATCACTCCCCTGCATTCAGCTCCGAAACTTCTCCTGCTGGGGCTGTGCCCAAAGGAGGGGATGCCTGGGTTCCCTGGGGAAAACCCACCCTATGAGGACCTACCGACTGCACGAGGAGGTCGCCCACTTTCTGCTTCTCATGCCAGTTCTGCACGCAGTCATGGATCTGCTCCAAGAACTGCTCGTGGTGCTCCAGCAGCTCGGGGATCTGGTCAAAGATCTCATCCACCAGCGATGGGTCACACAGCAGTGAGTTCTCTGGCTGCTTCAGTGGCTTCATATAAGCCTGCGGAGAAGCAAAGGCATCGGGGTCCTCATGGATTTCTTTTCCCACCCACACCCCAGTATGAATCTTTCAACCCAGGTAAATATGTGGATCGGTGGCATCCTGCAGCAGAGCATTCCCTCAGTGAATGTTGGGTTGTGGGACACACCAGAAGGCCCAGACAGCACCAGGTCCCAGCAGGTTTTTCACTCCAGCCTCCCTGGGTCCCATCCCACCCAGTGCATCCCCATGGCAATGTGGGGAGTGAGTCAGGTCTGCACAAGGAACACCCAAAGAACAGTATCCTTTGCTCCCCGGCCACAGCCTCGAGAGGCTCCAAATCTTTGCTGTCATGAGCCTTGGTCACCTCCATCTGCTACAGACCCTGACCTAGCTGGGAAATCATGGCAGCATGACCCCAGGATCCAAACGCTGGTGGATTTAGAGATGTTTCAGTGGAATTTGGGACCAGGAGGGGCTGAAGCCAGCAGGGTAGATGCACTGATTCAAACCCTGGACTACTTTGCTGAGCACCCCCTCTTGGACAATGGCCACAAGTGGTGCTCAGGGCCAGCAGGAAGAGTAGGTCCTCTGTGAGTACCCTTTCCTTCTCCTGGGGGGCAGAGCTACAGAAAGGAGCAGTGTCTCCAGGAATGGGAGAGATATATTTGCAAGGCATGCAGGATGAGGAAGGTCTTCTTGAGCCTTGCCACCTCCCCAGTCCGACTGGTATGGGGTGCTGGTGTCTTTCAGGATGTTGGAAGGACCATACAGCTGAGCACTGAGGACAGGACCCACTTCAGGCAGCTTCGGGCATCTCTAGCCAAGCTGGTGAAGGAGGAGTCATCCCCCAAGGCAGGTTCCTCCAGCTGATGGTGGTATCTTCAGGACACCCAAGTTAGAAGGGCCAAATCCTTCCTGATGGTCCTAACCCACTTCACTTGCCCTACTGCAGCCAACACCTCCAGGGGGAGCTGGGCTGGGCTGTGCCATGCATCTCACCTTCCATGAAACTGGGGGAGCAAGGACCAGATGGGGAAGAAGACCATGGAGACAGCCCCTGCCTCAGCACAGAGGGAGAGCAGGTAAGGCTTGCCCATCTACCATCTGGCTTGGCTGGAAGATGATGCTCCAAGGTGGTCCTTGTCACTGGTAGCCATCATACTACGTGCCACCAGGTCACGTCACAGATCCAAGTACCTTGTCCCAGCTGAGATCGGGAGCTGAGAGCATCTGGAGCCCTGTGATCTGTCCCCAGAAAGCCACGACCCCCTGGCTGCACTGTGCCAGGACGTGTCCCATGGCAAAGATCTCAGGCATTAACACCCTGTGGATCCCACCCATGTCCAACCACTCCCTCCAGTGGGGAACTGGTGAGCACCGGCAAAGCTGTCCTCTCTAACCAGTCTCCCGTCCCATCTCAGAGGAGGGCACAGCCCTTGGGACAGCCTCAATACATGCCAAGACCAGCAGGGACACCACCAGTCCCTGAACCCCCAAATAAGTCCCAGAATTGGGGTCCTCTCACCCCTTCAAGTCAACATCTGCACTAGGAGCAGCCTCGAAGGGTCCTTCTCTCCTGCAGCAACGTCTGGCAGAGCACACCTAGGGTCCACCCTGGGGGCATCCTCTTAGGGGATTTATGAGAAAAGTCTGGCTGGGTGTCGGGGTGATGGGTGCCCCATGCCCTCATGGACATGCCCAGCAGATGTCCTGCAGGCACTGCTTCATATCGAGCATAGCAGAGCTCTGAGTGTTTTGGTGTTTCCACCTGCAGCGATGTGGTTGGACAACCCACACCTACGCCAGCGCGACCAGGGCGTTGACCGCCATTAACCTT
>NW_010418806.1:0-263 GCF_000710305.1 Buceros rhinoceros silvestris
GAACAAACTCTGGTAATAACAGCAGGATCCAGACACATCCCGGACCCCGCGGCCAAGGCGTTTCCTTGCCAAGGAAGCTGGGGAAGCTGCGAGCCGGCCCCAGGGGATGCCGTGCCCAGGGATGCCGCGGCGGGATGCTCTGCCATCGGGAGCAGTTGGTGCGGTGCTCCGGGCTCATGCCGGTGCTCTTGGCCCGCAGCCGCCGGCCACCGTCACCGCTGGCTTTTGCCGGGGGGGGACGTGTGGGTGGTGGCGGGGCGCGG
>NW_010418806.1:463-763 GCF_000710305.1 Buceros rhinoceros silvestris
CCGGCCCCATTAATGGGAGAGCCGGTGAAAAAACCCCAGCTCCTCCACCCCGACTTCAAAGGCAATCGATGGCCTTGCCGTCAGACCCCGCTCTGGTGCCTGGCGGAACCAAATCCTCGTCAATCATCCCACCTGCCATCAAATGGACCCCATTCAATTATCAACCACCGAATAGAATAAAGTGCCCGTTAGGCCGGGCTGGCTGCCTAACTAGCTCATTAAGGTACCGGATCAATGGCGAGGTGGGCAGGAGGGCAGGATCTGGCCTTGCGGCAGTGTGATGAGGGGCTTGGCAGGGTG
>NW_010418806.1:937-1206 GCF_000710305.1 Buceros rhinoceros silvestris
GGCATGGGGCCCCCTGGGGTAGGAAGTCACCAGTGGGCAAGTGGTGGCGGTGGCTTCCTGCCTCATATCTCCGGCGTTTCGACACCAGGAAGGGCTGGAGGGGGGAGGGAAGGCTCTGTGTTTCCTCCTTCCCTCCCTCCGGATCCAACGGCAGTTGTTCGGGGGGTGTTTCTCCAGCATCATTGAAGTGCAAGAGGCCACTGTGTCCCCTCCGTGTCCCCTTTCCCTGCTCCCACGGGTGCTTTCAGGCAGAGCTGGTCGTGGGGATG
>NW_010418806.1:1416-3069 GCF_000710305.1 Buceros rhinoceros silvestris
GGGGCCAGCCTGCCGCCCTGCACCCACAGTGTGGACTCGTGGAGGTCCCAGCCTCCCGGGAGCTCCTGCACCCACCAAGTGGGGCTGTACAGGACTCCTGCGCCCATAGCACAAGGACACGCCAGGCTCCTGCACCCATAATGTGGGGCCACCGTGGGCTTCTGCACCCACAGCATGGACCCATGGAGGTCTTGGGCTTTTGTGGGATTCCTGCACCCAAAGCATGGGGCCACCCCAGGCTTCTGCACCCACTGTGCGGGACTCCTGCCCGCGGCACGGGGCCACCCTGGGTGGGTGCCAGCAGTGCCGGGGAGGAGCAGTGAGTAATTGTTTCCTGCTCCAGCGCCCGCCATCGATCTCGCCTTCGCCCGGGTTTGTTAGAGCCTTCGTTTGTGTAACGAGGGATGGGCCGGAGGTAACTCGGGGCTTCCTGGCAGAATCCAGGACGCTGAGGCCTCCCAGTTTTACCTGTCTCTAGGGTAAAACTCACCCATCTTGGCTGGGAAAACTCAACCCCCTCTGGGAGAAGCCACCCGGGAAGGGCTGGTGGGATGTTCCCGATGTTCCCGGTGGCTTTGGGCCAGGCTGTGGGTTGTCCCTGGTAGCCCAGGACCGTGCCATGGCCAGTGAGGCCAGTGCTGAGGCTTGCTGGCACTAGAAGGTGCTCCTGGCACTGCTGTCCCTCCTGCATGGGCCAGCACGGGGGCGAAGGTTACCCTGACATGGGGGTGAGGGTCACCCAGGCATGCAGGGATGGGCTTGAGGTCTCCCTGGCGTGTGGGCACATGTTGAGGGTCACCGTGACTTGTAGGGATGGGTTTGAGGGTCATCCTGGCACATGGGCACAGGTTGAGGGTTATCCTGGCATGTGGGCACAGGGGTGAGGTCCACACTGACATGGGGGTAAGGGTCACCCTGACATGCAGGGGTAGGTTTGAGGGTCACTCTGACGTGGAGGGATGGATTTGAGGGTCACCCCAGCATGTGGGCACAGGTCTGAGGGTCACCGCAGCACATGGGCACATGGCACCTGTTGAGGGTCATCCTGGCATGTGGGCACAGGGATGAGGGCCACCCTGTTACAGGTTTGAGGGTCATTCTTGCACAGGGGCACAGGGCTGAAGGTCATCCTGTCATGTGGGCACCCTGTCATGGATTTGAGGGCCACCCTTGCACAGGGGCACGTTGAGGGTCACCTTGACATGCAGGGATGGGTTTGAGGGTCACCCTGGCACGTGGGTGTGGGGTGAGGGTCACCCAGCTCCCAGTCCCAGAGCTGACTGTCACCATGTCACTCAGGCACAGGGTGAGGATGGCCCTGCCCTGGGGACACGGGACACCCTGGCACATCCCTGGATGTTTCTACCAAGGCACGGGGGCCAAGCCCCCCACACTTGGCCATGCACGGACCATCCCCAGCATGCGCCCAGGAGTGGGTCCATCCCGGCAGCGCCCCTGGTACTTCCCAGCCTGGAACTGGTTTTTCCCAGCACCGTTGCTAATCTTCCCAGCCGGTTTTAATGGAATTTAAAGGCGAGGAGGGATTATCCCAGGAGAACCCATTACGGGTGGCTGCGGGCCAGGGCGGCCTTGGAAATCGGCTCTGCCTGCCCCCTGCCTGCCCCTGGCTGCCGCCCGCAGAGTCGGGATGTT
>NW_010418806.1:3137-3616 GCF_000710305.1 Buceros rhinoceros silvestris
TGGGAATCCGGCCCTCCCTCCCCCCGGCCTCCCCCTGCCTGCCGCCAGCAGAGCCGGGATGCTCCCGCTTCCAGCGCTGCGGTGCCGGCTGGGACCGTCGTCCTTCCTCTGTGGGGTCTCGGTGGAGGGGTTTTGGGGGGCGAGGGGTGTTCCCCTCTGGGACGAAGGAGGGATGGAAACCCCTGGGGCTCTCCTTGCATCTCCGGTGCCTTTGGGATCCCTGTGGTGCCGGGGTGGGGGTTCTTCTGGGTTCCTCTGGGTGCTGCTGCCAGCACCCCAGGCACCCACAGGGCTCGTCCACATCCCCAGGGAGCTTCTGTGTCACCCCACCCCCCTGTTTCATACCCATGTATGCGGCTCAAACTTTATTTTTAATTGAATTCTAGGTAATTAGAACCCGATTAAAGGGCTAAACCGTGAGGAAGGTTCTGGAAGGCTGCTGGGCTGCGGCTCCTCAGCTGGGCACTGCTCATTGTGGT
>NW_010418807.1:0-201 GCF_000710305.1 Buceros rhinoceros silvestris
ATAATATTATATTTTTATTAATAAAATATATAATAATAGATTTGACCATTTGTATAGATGTACATATATGCACATAGCATTACATTTTATATTGTATGTGAAACACGGTATACAAAGACTGTACACTATTTTACAAATGTAGCCAAAAGAATGACATTTGATTTGTCATGACCTTTCTATCTACACAGTTTTGTGGCTTTT
>NW_010418807.1:353-976 GCF_000710305.1 Buceros rhinoceros silvestris
TGTGTTAAGTTCATGGAAAGGTAGCTCTTGAGA
The DNA here is from genome assembly GCF_000710305.1 of Buceros rhinoceros silvestris. Taxonomy (NCBI): domain Eukaryota; kingdom Metazoa; phylum Chordata; class Aves; order Bucerotiformes; family Bucerotidae; genus Buceros; species Buceros rhinoceros. The sequence continues at coordinate 387 of NW_010418807.1, forward strand.
AGCTAAAACTAGAATGAGTGTGGCTTATCAGTTTCATTCACTAAATATCTGAAAGCATAGGCTTTTACAGGATTAAATGAAAAATCTGAAATAATTCTTATCTACAGTTTAAAGTAATCTACTTCGAAGAAATGAATGATCTGCAGGTGACTACTAAGGCCGTGTGATCTATTGATTTATTTTTATCATCTTAGTAAGTAACAGGGCAGAGACAATGCTTGTGACCTGATGAGAAGAAGCTGAGCGTGCACAGGCGGGTCCGAGGTACATTGCGCCTCTCTCTTGCAGAAGGGGGAAAGAGCAACCCGTTTCAACTATTTAGTGCTGGAATAATTTCATACCTGTGACTCTATGTACATAGTTTATGTCATAAATGACACCACACACCTAAATTCACGAGCTTTCAGGGGAGACGACCGAGACAAACACAGTCACAAGCTGGGGGTGCCCAGGCAGTCTGGGCATCTGCGCGGAGCCCTCGCCGCGATCCAGAACGAATCTGCGCATCCAGCCAGCAGCGGGAAGCGCAGCAGCAATGTTTCCCGTTAACCTGACACCGCGGCCAGCTGCGGAGGAACTCCGGCGCGGCC
>NW_010418807.1:1125-1404 GCF_000710305.1 Buceros rhinoceros silvestris
GCCCAGGCAGCTCGGGGGCGGGGAAACGGCCGCAGCTCCTGCCGTGGGATAGCCTGCGGGACAGCGGAGGGGAGGGGCAGGTGAGGGAGATGCGGGGGAGAGGTGGAAGCACAGTCGGAGACAGGCAGAGAAGAGTCGATACCTCCCCGCCATCGAAGGCGGGAAAGTTGGGCGAAGAGGTGGAGGAGGACGGCCAGCGCACCCAGACGCCTTCCCCAGTCCTCTCTGCCCAGGGTTGGCGGCCTCGGCCCGCTCTTCTCCGCGGAACGGCAAGGGGGA
>NW_010418808.1:0-400 GCF_000710305.1 Buceros rhinoceros silvestris
ATGACATTCTCAATGATCAGGAGCGTTTGCTGTGGTCAGACACCAGATCTCTCTTTAGGGGGGGTTCACTGAGGTACTCGAGCAGATTTGCCTCACTCAAAGCAGCCTTTTGAGCAGCCTCTGTGACTTCAGTGCCATTAACTGCTCCAAGCTAGGAACGCGCTTCAAATGCTTTAAATACCTCCGGTACTTTGTGAATTAGGGCTTCCTCTGCAGAGCTGTAAGTCTCTCCAGAAGAAAAAGCAAGTTTGGGAGGAAAAGCTGTACTGATGTTTTAGGAAAGACTAAACTCTCTTCCCCAGACCCGTGCGGGCTTTGCCAAAAGGGTTAAAAACACCAACGGGGGCTGCTGGGGGGTTCCTGGGCTGGCTGGCAGTTACGATGCTCCTGCTGCTCCCCG
>NW_010418808.1:590-1084 GCF_000710305.1 Buceros rhinoceros silvestris
CAGCAGGCCACCAGACAGGCTTCGTGCCAGAGCCTTGGCATTGGGCTGGAAGGAACGAGGGCCCCCGCCGTGCTCAGAGGTGTCCCACCTCGCCGTGGGGCGCTGATGGCTATCTGTTGGCTGCTCCTTCAGTCCTACAGGGAGGTGTGTGAGCCTGCCATGGTTTGAAAGACCTGGCGCCATCCTCATCCGAGCTGTTGGTGCTGCTGCGTCAGCGGGTGCCTTTGCCGAAGGGAACACAGGACCTGCAGCACCTGCCCTTCAGCATGGAAGGGACTGAGAGCTTAACGCTCATGGGAAGCTAACGGGCAAGGGGGCAATTAAAGCCAGAGTCCAATCCTAAAGCAAACAAGACCAATCAAGCCGATACTGGCGGAAATGCGTTTGCACGGCTGCAAGAGGTAGACGGGTTACGCGGGAGGTTTCCAGCGGGATAACTTCACACCGGGCCATGAGGCAGGGTGGTGCTGCTCCCTTAGACAAGGTGTTAGGGA
>NW_010418808.1:1191-2028 GCF_000710305.1 Buceros rhinoceros silvestris
AAAGATCCAGCTGCAAACAATCACCCATCACCTCACTAAGAGGCAAACCTTCCCCCTTTTGTACCAGACAGGATTGCTTCATAGCCCGTCCCCCCTGAGGAATGCTGGGACTGCACAGAGAAAGCAAACAGCCGCTGGGCACCAGCACCTCGGCTGTGCTGGCTGTGCTACCACTGCTGAGCGCAAGTGGCTCAGTGTCTGGCTCCTGGGAAGCAACTCGCAGAACACCTCATTAAACTACCACCCAGTTAGCAAAGAAAACTGGCAGCATTTCTTGTTTAAATAGCTGGTGTGTTTAGAGCACATTCTGGTCTTCATCACTTTGCCACTGCCTGGGTATCAGATGTCAGGTTTATTTTTTGTTAGCTGTACCTCTACCAGCTGAGAGCTCCCGGCAGCATGCGGCAGACTGGTGATGACATGCCTTCCATCTTCCCCGTGCTGCACGACCCGTGTGCTGCTTGAGGTTAGATTAGAGGGACACAGCAACTCACTGGCACAACAGGAACGCGCCAAGGAGTCAAATCATTATAGCTTTGTAATATCAGTGCTAATTCCTTTAAAATCACATTTCCTTCTTCCAGTTGAGCTTTTCCCTTTAACCCCCCCGATTTACTAGCAACTCAAAAGCCGTGTGTAAAAGCCTTGAATTGTTTTATGACTTTGCTGTACTCTCTTGTCTCTTTCATGGGCACCCCCTTGTCGTGGGGAAAGAGCTTGCATGCCCTTGCGAGGTTGAGAGCTGTGCTGGTGGTGGCATGTGCCTTCGGTGGGGTCTCCCAAGCCAGACAGGTCTCAATCGAAGAGTCGGACAAAGTGTGTCCACGGGCAGGATGG
>NW_010418809.1:0-3227 GCF_000710305.1 Buceros rhinoceros silvestris
AGCGGGGCTGGCCACAGGGCGTGCTCGGCCGTGGGTGAGGGCTTCCTCGCCAAATGCCAGGAGTTCTGCTCAGGCGAAGACTTGCGGTGTGAGAAGTGTGTGGTTGGAAGCAGGACGGTCACTGTGTGCCCGGACCAAGACGTGCCTGGGGAGCTGACACTGCAGGTGCAGTGCAGTGTAACTGCCAGCTCTGCAGCGTGTCAGCAGCTGGATCAAGTTGGCACAGCCACTGTACGTGGAACAAATTTGGAAGAGTATGTGTCATTTAGGTCACATCGCTTACAAAGTACTGAAAATATTTTGCAGGAAGTTAAAAGTATGCTACATGTAGAAAACAACTTTTACAAATTAAAATATGTATCAATAACCCAACATTACTCTTAGTTAAAATGTAGTCTACATGAAGACATTGTGGGCACATGCATCTACATATGGCAGAATTCTGTCTTTTGATACTTATCCTTCTTCTGTGATATTTTTTCTGAGTGCTCTTCAATTATTTGGGGGTTTTATTAGGGTCATCTTTCTTTCACCTGACCACCGTTCCTCACTGTTCTTCCTTTCCTCATGGAAAAGTGCTATCCTATACCAACTTGACTTGGATCAGCACAGCCACAGTGCTGCCTCTTCCTGCACATCTCTTCTGTTTTCCATGAGCACTCTCATGATCACAGTCGTGGCTCAGCTAGATGATTTGGCAGAAACCTCAGCCAACAACAAAAAAACCTAAAAGGTGATTAATACTTACCTAAATTCATGCCATGAAGAGGTGTTCCATGCAGCTGTACAATGGCTTGTGCTGCCTCAAGGGGCGAGAATGTGCAGGTCGTTTCTTAGATGAGGTCCAGCTGCAGTGGAAATCACACTGCCTGATGATAGAGTTACACAACTGGCACAAGCTGATGGTGTGTGATGCCACCAAAAGGAGCAATCCCTCCTGCTCTCTGCTGGGTTTCTCTGCTGAAATGTCTGCCAAAGAGACACAGCTAAACTGGGGGTGCTGGTTGACAGCTGGCTGAATATGAGCCCACAGTGTGCCCAGGTGGCCGACACAGCCAACGGTGTCCTGGCTTGTATCACCATAGTGTGGCCGGCAGGACCAGGACAGTAATTGTTCCCCTGTGCTCAGCACTGATGAGGCAGCACCTTGAGTACTGTGTCCAGCTTTTGGCTTCTCACTACTAGGACACTGAGGTGCTGGAGCGTGTCCAGAGAAGGCCAACGGAGCTGGTGAAGGGACTAGAGCACATGTCCTATGAGGAGAGGCTGAGGGAACTGGGGTTGTTCAGTGTGGAGGAAAGTAGACACAGTTGTGACCTCGTCCCTCTCTACAACTACCTGAAAGGAGGTTGTAGTGAGGTGCGGGTTGGTCTCTTCTCCCAAGTAATGAGTGACAGGACAAGAGGAAATGGCCTCAAGTTGCACCAAGGGAGGTTTAGTATATTTTAGGAAAAATTTCTTTACTGAGAGGGTTGTGAAGCACTGGAACAGGCTGCCCAGGGAAGTGGTGGAGTCCCCATCCCTGAAAGTGTTTAAGAGATGTGTAGATGTGGCGCTGAGGGACGTGGTTTAGTGGTGACTTGGCAGTGCTGGGTGAACAGTTGGACTTGATGATCTCAAAGGTCTTTTCCAACCAAAATGTTTCTGTGATTCTGTAATGTTGGAGAGTTAAATGACAAATACAGCTAATGATAAATTGTATTTAATACCATTATAGAAAGCTAATTTTAAACATGTTTTCTTCATTTGCTTATTAAATTGCATCTATTGCTGGGATCTGTGAGATAGCAGTGCTCCTTCACAGGTAGAAGCCAGGCCTCCATTACCAGATTGTAAGTGATGTGTCTTAAAGCAAAAGAAGGGCCTGATGAGGATAATCTACTGTGTTAATAGAGAGCCACCGTTCTACACTGGCCTCTGCAGAGCTAGCTCTCTGCTGATACAGCAACTGCAACAGAACCATTAAGATTAGTGTGAATGAATTACGAACAGCCATGTAGATGTGAAAGCAGCGTAAAAGCAGTGAGGCAAGGGTTAAAAGAATGACCAAGAGCTCGGCTGGGAGCACTAAAATTGGTGAACACTGAGGACCCTGCAGGGTAAATGGAGAGCAGAAGGCATGTGCTCAGACAAGGCGCTATCACAGATTATTTGTCAGAAGGCCTGTGCTCTGGGAACAGCAGGATGGCAACAAGGTCTGAGCACATTGTAAATGTCATCCCTGTCCCTGCTGTCACAACAGGAGGGTAGAATGTAGCCACGGAGACAGCCAAAATAAGGGAACAAAGCAAATGGGGAGCAACCTTGTTTAAGTAATGGAGGCCCAAGTAACCAAGAATTGGAGGGAAGCAACAGGTCATGGTATTCTTACTTGTGATCGTTAAAGACCTGCCCAGAAAGCCGTTTGTCATCACTGATCCAGTGATGCCAAGAGACTGTAAGGGCTCTAAAGCGACAGTGAGGACTGGATGGGTAGCCTGTTCTTGCACACAAGCTATCCTGGCTGTGACGTTTGGATGCGTGACTCTTGGAGCTTCTCAGTATGCAACTGCATGAGTGAAGCATATGAGAAAATGAGTATGTGGGAGCAGAGTTAAGTTGTTTCTTTCTAAACCAATGCTACCGTCCAGTTCCTTAATGTCTCACACCGAATTCTGTAGGATTCCTGTGACTTCCCGTTATCACCTGCACCTTTAAGCATCCCACGGAAATGAGCGGAGAGTCTGCCAGCAAGTAACAACCTACTGCCACATTAGAAACCTAGATGACAAATTGAGGAGTTATTAAAGCTTTGACAGCTTGTCATAATGAACATTCTAAAAAAAAAAAGAACCCACAGAATTAATGCTGTGGTTTTGTTTTGTTTTGTTTTGTTAATTGCTGTATACAATGAAGAGAATGAGGAAAAGTTTAGGGAGTCCTTCTAGATCACGCTGGGAAGGCTGTAACGAGGCAACGTGGCTTAGCCAGTGACAAGAGCCCGTCACAAATACTCGCTCTCACAAACCTCGAGGGTAATATTGCAACCACCTTTATTCAGCTTGCCCGTGTCAATAACAAACATTTAACTCCCGCCTGTCAGCCAAAAGCTGAGCGCCCTGCTCACCAGATACCACCCGGAGCAGCACCGCAGCAGCGAGGCCGCAGAGCGGAAAGCACGGCAGCCGCCGCCCGGCGGGCGCGCTCCTTAGAAGGTACGGGAAGCGCCCCAGAGTTGCCCGGAGGCC
>NW_010418810.1:0-43802 GCF_000710305.1 Buceros rhinoceros silvestris
CAGTGCGACGGGGGAGGCTTCTGTGAAACGGGCTGAGGGCTCGCTAGATGGAACAAATTATTTCTGGTCAGAGCTCTTCAGGCATGCGATTTCGGATCAATCAGTTAAACGCCGCGTGTTATTTCAGTGTCTAGTTCGGCAACATGACACCTGCCCTTTGAAAGGCGGGCTCTCGGAGGCTCTCCGGGCGTTACCAGTGATCTTTACCATTCGCTACGCTCGGTTCAGACAGTTCTTCCTTCAGCGCTGGGGCCCTGAGGCCGGGAGGTGACATCTTTGTCCAAGCAGCAGGTCTTCTCTTTTTCTCTCCCCTGAAGTGGAGCGTTTCACCCCCTGGCAGCCAGGCAGACCTCACAGTATATGGCAGAGGTCACTGCTCACACAGTCCCACGGGACCCGTGGCTGCGGGACAATTTATTCCATTCCCTGAGGCTGCACGTGCAAATTCCCAGAAGTCAACTGTATTTTAAACTGAGTAACTGGAGGAAGTGTTAAGGAGGAAGAATATCCTTTACAGTGTCTTAATTCAGATTGGGTTTTGCTTTGGTACCTCGCACAGAACACAGCTGTCACTCAGCTCCTCGTGTCACTTAGACCCATTCATGTGCCTCTGACCTCGTTTGTTCTCCATGGTGCAGTCTTCTTTTTCTTTGAGTTACTGGTCTTCCCTTTGTGTTATGGCTCTCATTGTTCAGGGAGTGTAGATATTTCTAATCTGGCAGGGTTTCAGTTGGCTAAATGGTGTCAGGTGACAAATATGTCTTTTTTTTTCCCCCTGTTTCATATAGAAAAATGCTTTTACTGCAGCCTTTCACAGGGCGGGAAAGCAGCGGGGGGAGAGCAGCGAAAGGGTTTTACTCATACGAATGCAGTACAGGATGTTTGTTTTCACGTTCCAAACCACTGTGTGTGACTTGCAGTGAATAAGCAGGACCCGATTCCAGGAGGAACTGCAAACCTTGGGGGTTGTGTTGCTTTTGCTGGAAGCCGCGGTTCCACTGCACAAATATTGACAGAGCTTCCCCCTCTGCACACAGCAGGTGGAAGCTGTAACTGTTCTGTGTCGTGCGATGCCATCTGTCCGCTTCCCAGGTGCAGCGGAAAACAAATGTCGCACGCAGCTGAGCAAGCTGCTCTTCGTGTATTGTAGCAGGGCATTTCTGTCCTTACCCTGACAGAAAGGACGCTGAGATAGATACAGGCAGAGCAATAGGTGAGTGAGTGCTGGAGAACTTCTAGCTGGAGTAGTCTCAATTTTTCAAGGCAGTAGGATGAGGTGGTTTGTCTCCATATATACAGGTAGAGCTATAGCTGCACACGTAGAACACATTTGCAAAGACTATTTTTGACATCGAGATCATCATAAAAAAAGAGACACGAGTTAGATCCTGACAAGGTGTTGGGTGTGGTACACCTGGAAAATCTGGCTGGTTTTCAGTTGCGGGGGGAACTAGAAAATGAGTTAGCCAGAAGAACAAGGATTGAGAGAGCGCCTGGGTGTCTGTTGGGTATGTGGTAAATGCACTCTAGAGGGGGGAAAAAGTCGTGCACTTTTGGAGGCTGTAATGGAAAGCTAACAGGAGAATTCAGGTGTTCTGTAAGCTCAGGAGTTGTGGGCAAGGCCATTCCACTCCACTGAGTGTTATGGTGTATAGGTCAGAGAATGTAGAGGCATGGAAGTACCCATGAAGGACAATACAGGAATGGCATAATTTCCTTTTTTTTTTTCTTAATTTTTTTTGGCTCATTTCTCGCAGGAAGTTGTCTCATTTGAGTCTGTCTTCATTATTTCATTCATTTTTCAGCTTCTAAAGTTGGTGGTACTTAGTGCACCCAGGAAATGCTTGTTTCTTCATTCCCCAGAGAAGAAGTCTGCTGTACCCAGCAGAACCTGAAGGGCTGACTAGGGAACCCGAACCTCCCCTGGCTCCTCTGACACTGGTTAGTGCACCTGCGGATGTGGCTGTCAAACACAAAATGTGGCTGTACCTCCCCTAAAATGAAGGGCGGGTCTGGTTTCCATCTGATCTGAAATATGTGTTGTTTGTTATACTGCTCCTTAAAGCAAGTAGCACCTGATGTGGGTGTCCCAGAACAGAAGCAAGATTGTTTGGAAGTATAGGTGCAGAGGAAGCTGGAATTGATGCAGATTTAATCGCAGCTCAGGAGTCAGCTCTTAAAATTCTTGTCTCTTTTTATGTTTTCATAGTATTTTTGATGTAAGCCCAGGTGGGACTGACATATCAGTATTGATGTATTGCATTAAATGGGCCACGGGTCTTAAAGGATGCCTTAATAAATTTGAGTGAGATTCTGTATTTATAAAAAGAGACAATGCAAAACTAACTTTTTTCCCTTCATCTTTTTTAGGCTGCTTATATAAAATGGGAATACTTATTGCAGTTCTTGGAATCTGGTTCAGCTCTTCTCTTGTAAAAGGAGATTCTAAGGCTGTGACAACATCCCTAACCACAAAGTGGTCTTCAACTCCTTTATTACTTGAAACAAGGTAAGGGCATTGGGATTATTTTTGTTGACAAATGAGAATATCCTTAGAGGATTAAGTAATGTCTTCTCTCTTTCATTTATTTCATGGTGCTTTGGGTTCTGGGTGTTACTGATTCATTGGCAGTAGTAACAGCTGAACATGGTCATTGCTGTGCTTGGGGAAATGGGATGAGTATTTTAAAGACGACAGTAATTTTTTGCATGATAAATTCTTTCATCGTGCATTAATAACTGTGACTGATTCCACAGTAAGTATTTGTTGCCTTATGAAGTTTTACTCACAGCACTAGATGGAGAAGGTTTAGCATGGTCTTGTAAGATTCCACAGTAAACTATTTTTTACTTCAGTGATGACAGTAGGTTTTGATACATTGTTGCTTGTGTATGTTTAGCTTAGTTAACCTTGAGCTTAACTTTGTTTGCATGAGTTGTGCATGGATTCAAGTCAACTGTTCTGTTAAGAGATGTGTGGGGAGATTTCTTCTGTGGTATTGAAGACTTTTGCTTATTAAAAGATGATACTTAAAAAGAAGGAAAAAAGAAAGCAAAATGCTGTCTTTTCTACCAGTCAGCTTAACCCTTCACAAGTTCTGAGGTGTTTTAATTCGGAGGTGTCTATGCAAAATAAGACACTTAGATTTTTGTGTGAGAGTGTGTGCGTGTTTAAGTTTGTATCACTTAAGTGTGTTGCCACATAGGGAATTCTGCCTGTGTTATCGCAGACTGTTTCACGTGAAAGTGGCTGAGCATCGATAGGTTTTGTTCAGCTGGGCATGGCTCTGGGTGGTAGGACAGGTGTGCCCTAGGTGAAATTACTTTTCTGTAACCTTCTCTGTAGAAGCTGAAGTTTGATGACTGAAAAATCCGTAAGCAGTAAAATGCAAAGCTCAGGGTTGATGCCAGGATTTAAATACCCACAATGCGAGACATTTGCTGGGGAACAACTCACCCTAAGAGACTGTGAAATAGTGAGCAAATAATCAAAATAAAGTGCCAAAGGCTTGATATATAACCTAACTGTTATATTTGGAGACTTTGAGGAGGTAGGGTTGTTCATCTGCGGTGGACTGCAGAGTGATGCAGCACTGCAGTTCAGTCCACTTAACCCAGTACTGCAGTTCAAGAAGTACTTACCCCTTAGGCCAGAACAGGTTGAAATGGTCACACAGGCTGTTGTGCCAGGTAGTGGGCTCCAGATCTTGTGTTGCAGTGTCCTTCAGCATGTGAAGCATGTTAAAAGTTTAGATGCAATAAAGTATTTCTTGTTAGCAATGCTTAGAGATTTCTTTTACTATCTAACATTGTATACCCACCTAATTGTGCTTAAAATATGAGGAATTACAAAGTCAGGATGTGAAGCTGTGACTTCTCCTTTGCTCATTTAAAAACAAAATAAACAAAAAAACGCCACCAAAGCCAGTAGTTCTGAGAAACTACAGTTTGTAACAGCCAACAAAAATGTATGTTTCTCATAAAAGATAGCTAGGAAAGAAATGTGGTGGGGAAGAGGGCGCCCAGCACGTGCGCTGCTGGCTGTCAGCAGTCTTTGAGAGATTAACAGCTGCTTTAGAAGCTTCTTTCATGTCCTGGTTACTTTTTTAAGTAACATACAGTTTTCTCATATAGGTAAACATCTGGTAGGAGCTAACTTTCTGTAAAGCTTTACAAAGTATTAGCATTGTAAATTGAGAGAAAATTCACAGACCCGGCTAACTCTTCTCTCCTTACTCAGTGAATTTTTATCAGAAGAAGGTCAAGAAAAATTCTGGAATTTTGTTGAAGCCAGTCAAAATATTAAGACAACTGAACATGATGGTAAGTTTTCATAATCTTTTTCTTGATGATGACTGATAGGTGACACAGTTGAAAAATAAACTAAACTGTTTTGTCTTCCGTTGCGTAACGATTGTAAAAGTCAAATGACGACTGATTTCAGTCATGTTTTTACTGTGAAGCTCTCAAGGCTTTTGGATATGTTTGACAAAAGCTGTAGTGGACGAGTCTGAAACATGTTTTGTTTGCTGGTTTCTGTTTCAACATGAAGTATAAAATACTACAAATGCTTTTTCTCTGTGTTTCTATTTCTCAACTGAAATTAAAGGGAGCTCTTAACTGTTTCCTCCTTCCCCAGCCTATGTTTGCATCCTCAGGAAAGTAAGTCAGTCATTCTCAAGGATCTCTGTTGAAGTTCACTCTCATCCATCTGTAGAAACTGGCTGTAATGAAGATTGAGGAGCACGGTCATGTGCATATTTACAATTAATGTCATGGGGCTTCTGGTGGTGTGAAATCACAGCTAAGACGAAAAGCCCCTCTTCAATGAGGATATGGCATGGAAAGATAACTGCCTGTACTTTGACTTTGCAGGTGGTGATTATTCGTCTTACCATGAAATGCTGAAAGTAGCTTGTCAGAGTCTGTCACCTTTGCAGCAGAATTTGTTGAAATTCTCCTTGTCTTTACGCTCTTACTCTGCAACAGTTCAAGCTTTTCAACAGGTTAGTACAGCACAGGGGAACTCCTCAAATATTTGTAGAGCATTACGTAAGGCTCAGGAAGGAGTAGGAGACCTTTCAGAATATCAGAAGTTTTGAACCATTCAAGTGCTTCATGCCTCTGAGCTGAAGGGTATAAGTATTCTAATTTCACTGGGTGCCAGATGTGAATCCATCTGTCTAGAGTAGACTAAAGAATTGGGATTTTGAAACGTCTGCATATCTTTGATAACTGCTGCACTAAAAAATTTGTAAAGATTTTTATGAGGAAAAGCCGTATGGTTCCGTTGGTACTTGTGATGCTGCTGCTGTTCCCATTACTCAGTTGAACTGACCTGAATGTAGTAAACCGTGAATATATTGCTCTAATGGTTAGAACCCACGAATGGAAGTTTGCTGTACGTTTGCAAACTTGCAATTTGCAAATCGTCTCACATTATAATGTGCTTTGTCTAAGTAATACAAGGAGACATCTTCCTGGAATAATTGTATCTGTCGATGTTTAAAAAATACAGAGGTTTCTGATGTGTAATGCAAAAACCCAACCAAGAAATCCCCAATTACAATCCTTACTTTTTGTACCTGGAACTAATACTACAGGTAGTAGTAATAGACTGGAAAACCATTTACAATAAGTTAAGAGTTAATTCTAAATTTTGCGATTTTTATCTTGCATTTAAATGATAATAAGCAGGGAAGAAGTACTAGTTTAGAATGTAGGAAATGGAAGAAGAGCAGTTCCTACAGAGCTGTGCTGTTACCGTTTTCACGTTCTAAGGGCAAACATTACAAATATTTTAATACAGATAGCAGCAGATGAACCTCCACCAAAGGGCTGTACCCTATTTTTCGCTGTGCATGGGGAGAAGACCTGTGAATTTGACTCTCTTGGAAACCTTTTACAGGCAGCTTCAGAAAGGTATCTACTTAATTTCCCGTCATTGGATTAGCTCTAAAATTAGTTAGAGGTATTGCTGTAAAGAGTGATCTGGGCCGTGTATTAAAATGATAGTTAATACAACAGAGATTGTTTCATGAGTGGCTTGAAGCATGCAGGGTATTTTTTTTTCTCCGTGTGATTTTCTCAGCATTAACAAAGAAAACAATTACCACACACTATATTCCAAATTTAGGTTTCTTTACAAGATCAGAATTGGATTGTAACTTTTAGTAACAAAAGGAAACCATAAAATATAATACCTCTTTAGAAAAAAAACTCTTAAATTTCAGTCTGTCATCATAGTAATCATGGTAGTTTTGGTTTTATAAGCATAAAGGGGTTTTTTGTCAATGTGCACACTTGGCATCTGTAGTTCATATACTATTCTTCTGACTCACTGGGGATATTTTAAATATTTAATTGTATTTTAGACAAAACTTAAAATGAGAAGTTGAAAGCAGTCTTCTCATAGAGTATTTTGTTTGTATACTAAGCCAAGGAGAGGGTCCTCTTGAATTTGAGTTCCTGGAACATTTGCACTGTTAGCCTTTTATTTTTTTTATACAGAATTTATTAATCACTATTGGGGAAAAGAACAGTTAATTGAAAATTTAAGAGAGTGGTTGGTTTTTAAAATAAGGATCATACTAGATTTAAGATAGCATCTAGCGACTTGTTTCATTCTCATATTTCCATTTTTAACAAAGCTTTGTCAACATGTATTAAGCACTGCTGACCTTGATAATATGTGGGAATAGCTTGACATATGTATTCAGTGAGGACAGGAACAGTGATTAAACATGAGGAAAAGAAATTTTGCATCTTGCATCGAGTGAGGAAATGCTGCGAATCACAGTGTGATAATCTTCAATGTTTACTCCTAGGCCAAAGCCATTTTTATTCAAAGGGGACCACAAATACCCAGTGTCAAATCCTGAAAGTCCTGTTGTCATACTGTATGCTGAGATTGGCTCAGAGGAGTTCTACAGATACCATAAGAAACTTGTTTTAAAAGCTGAGGCAGGAGAAATCACTTATGTCCTCAGGCACTATATCGCTGTAAGTATATTTGTGCGTTGTATCAAAAGTATTTGACATGGAGAGAGTAACTAGCCTGGGTTTTAAAAAAGAAAAATAACCTCAGTTCGTTCCCTTCAAATGGACACTTGCATCATGTATTGCTGCTCGATGTGTATTTGGAATACTCCAAGCTTATTTTTTATTCTGGGTAGCTGAGGAATTCAGAGTATTTAAAATTTCACGGTTGTTTAAATAAGAGGTCCATTTATAAATTACAGAGTTTAATATAAAAAGTTGCTCTCCCTATATTAGATTATAGGAAATAAATAGTAAAAACTTTCCGGTCAGGCCACTTAGTTACTTGAGATTAAAAACAGGGATTAAGGTACTATTTTAAAATGAAAGGCATTGGTTTTGTAGCATTTTTATTACAGAGGCACGTACCAGTCCTAGTGCAATTTATCCTGGTTTCCATGTTCCCCCCCACACCGCCCATAACCACTGGGTTAGTGTTGTAACTCTACATTTCAAAAGCTCTGAGAAATCTGAGTTGATTTTTTTTCCTAATATTGCTTAATGTTGCTGAAACCTGCAGTGTAGCAGGTAGTAGCCAGACTTGAATGCGAAAAAAGCATCAGCTGTTTCACTTCTAGTGACATTTGCACTTTTGATAAAATAAAGTCAGACCTCGCATACGTCACTTTTCTTTTAAAAAGTAGTTTGTTTACCACTTTTGGGAGGAGTACTTACCTTAAAAATTAAGCGTATTACACAATAGATCTTGATACAGGTGTGTGACTCCTGTACACTTCAAAATGCTTTTAACAAGTGATCATGTTAATTTTTCCCATTAAAGTCAGAATTGTGCATCTCTCGTCACTGATTTATCCATTTTTTGTAATTCTCTGCTAAAGAGAGTAACTCTAAAGTGACTGTTTCATTTTTGAACATCCCAGCTGAAGTTGCTTTCCCTCCTCGATCTGATTTGACGATGTGATTACCCTGCTCTGCTTGGTTTACGTGCTGAATCCTGAAAACATTGTGTTGTGTTCCTTTTTGCTTTGGGGTTGTCAGTGGTTTTTGGGTTCCTAGATCTTTGCTCCCTGAATTACAAGGAATTTTGTTGAAATGCAGTGGGACAGATAATTATTTCAGTACTGTAGAATCACTCACTGGTTTTGTTTCTCACGCATTACCAGTTGTGTCTGAAACGTTACCAGCCTGAGATTTCTTAGCTTTGGGAAATGGCCGCTTTTAATCAGTACATCAAAACAAAGAGTGGCGATGTGGTACTGTTTGCTTTTCCTTACAGAATCCCAGTGAAGAAAAAGTCTACCTTTCTGGCTATGGTGTGGAACTGGCTATTAAAAGTACAGAATATAAGGCCAAGGATGATACACAGGTCAAAGGTGAATTATTATTTTAATTATTTTAATGTGAACATTTTAATTTTGCAAAGATAATTTTATATTTCTTTTAACATGAATGAATGACTGAATTGCAGATCTTCTTTCTTCAGCTCTGAAATCACTTCTCTTTCTCTCTCTTGGGATTACGTTCTTTACAAAGCCTGTCTTTGCCCTGGCGCTTGTCTTCTGTCTCTGTGAAATGCTGGGCACACTGGAGGCAAGTCTCTGGACTAGATCTTAGCAGTGGCACTACTAAGGCAAACAGTTTTTTACTGGATAACCAGATTCTCTGCAGATACAGAGCAGCTTCTCTGCCTTAATTTGCCTGATCTTATCCATCCTCAGAGCAGAATGCGTTACCTGTTCTTGTTCTTTGGAAAAACAGAACTTAGAATTCCGCATGGTTGTTTTGTTTCTGCTGTTTTCTTTAGAGGACTGATCTCTGTGTTGCAAACTCTCATGCACCTGCCAACAACATTTTGTTAGGATAATCTGTCTGTTTATACTTCTTATTTAGACGGTCACACAGGCATGTAAAACCGCAGAATTTCCTGCTTTTATCTTGGACTTAAGTAAAAGGAAAAAAAAATGCTTTGTTTTTGCTTTTTTTTATTTAGTTCAAGATAACAGTTGTGGAGAACAGAACTCAGATGTTGAACTGGGTTCTTTAGAAGCTGATAAAACTGCAAAATCCTGGGTACAGTTTTAAACTTTGACTCAGAATATTTTGCTACCATCTAGAGTACAGATGTGTAAAACTTCTGGTCTTTTTTGTAAAACTAATTAATTTTAAGAGAAACTAAGACACTAGAGGAGGTGATACAACTTAACATTTCTATTACTGCATAAGAATTTTCATTAATTTGTCATTAAAAAAACCACGCAAAAGCCCTGATGCTGTTTGTAGAATAGGGCATTGGAGGAATTTGTCTATTCATTTGGGAGTGGGGGGGAAGTAATTCCAGGGAAGATTTACTATTTGTAAACTTGTGAAGTTTTATACCAATATTGATGCAGTAATCTCAAATGTTTTACAAAATGGACACACTGTACTTGCATTACTGTGCGCTGCAAGTAGCTCATTGGTAGTAAGCTGCACGTTAGAGGTATGTGGGTCTCATCCAGCTCTGGTCTGATTCTGGGTAAGTTCTGACCAGGCACTGTCTTATTCCTGGCTGTGCTGTTTTGGCTTGTCCAGGAGCAAACACTCATGTAAAAGGTCAGGACCTTTAGTTAGGCCTGAGCAGAAAACATCTGGTCTGAGCTGGCCTGTGTCCATCTAGTTAGGAGATTGTGCCAGTCTTTTGCACATATTTTTTTTAGATGTTTAAGCCCAGAATTGGTCTTCACTTAGCTCTAAAATCCATGATAACAAATAGCTCCTAAAATCAGGGTGGTGTTCACAACGGAAGTTTAGCACTTACTCTACAAAGCTGGCATGTCCTGAAAGCTCCTAGGCCCTAGTGAATTCCTCTGCAAGGCCCAGGTCTCTGGGATTTCCATTCATCTTAAGCTTTTCCTCCTCAGTAATACAACTTGGTTTTATTTCAGCTGTTACTGTGTTAATTTATAAACGTAAAGTCTCTTAGATACAGGTTTAAAAGTAAACCTGAAATTTGCCCTTTTTTTTCTCCTTTTTAGTTACTGCAGTGTGGTTTTGTTAAACCAATCGGCATGAGTGTGAGAAAGGGTTCTGAATAGCTGCTTCATAGTGCTCTTCTCTGTGTTTACAGCCACAGATGTGAATGCTACAGTAATAGATGAAAATGACCCTATAGATGAAGTGCAAGGATTTCTGTTTGGAAAACTAAGGTAAAACTCAGTTTAAGTTGTTGATCTTTGTCCTATCAAAAAACCTGATGCAGAGATGCTGGGTTTTTTTGCTTTGTTACTAATTTTTAAATGTCTGGGTGTTAAATGTCTGCTAGGTTAGCAGCATACTTTTTCGTATTTCTCAGTTCTTTGAATTAGCTGCAGACTTGCTTATAGGAAACCACAGAAGTTGTTTTATCCTCAAACCCTTTTAGGCAGTTGTATCCTGACTTGACGGAAGAGCTGAAAGAGCTGAGAAAACACCTGGTGGAAAGTACCAATGAAATGGCACCTTTGAAAGTGTGGCAGTTACAAGGTAATCTGTATGAAGACTTTCACTGCTGTAGTGCAAAAACTTAATGTGACTGTATCTTCTCGTGTTCTACGCAAATGAGGTTGCCAGTGGCTACAGTTGAGAGAGTCTGACTGAACTCTCGCACTGGAAAATACTGTATTTTGGTAGAGCCCTGTTGTAATAGCTTTCAGAAAGATTGTTTCCCAGCATTTCTGAAACAAGGTGTGTTTTCTATATTGTGAAGCAGTACAGTGAGTCACTTGCCCTTAAACTGACTAATATGATCTGCTAAAGGCAAAAAAGCAAAGAAAATGTGAAGTTTCTTTCCATGGTCATGTTCTTGGTTCATTTTGAAAGGGTTACTTACTTCAAGGCAACAAATAGAAGTGGAATACAAGGAAGAAGATTAACAAAAAGCGCACATAGAAAATGAATGTTCATAGGTCACAAATAAGCAAAAAAGTTGAAAGCTAAAGCTGAGATGACTCTGTATGGGTTTGTTTTCAGTTTAGAGTTTTCAACTTCCTTTTTTTCACTTCTAGATTTAAGTTTTCAAACTGCTGCTCGTATTTTGGCTGCTCCCCTTGTGGATGCTTTGATGGTCATGAAAGATCTCAGTCAGAACTTCCCTACAAAGGCCAGGTAACTAATTATGAGTTCTAGGAAGTTTTCTTACTGTCATTTTCTGGGCAGAACCTAAGACAGGCAGTGCTGTTCGGGTTAATGTCCCAGTTTTCATTTAGCTGGAAGCAAACACTGGGGAATGTTTATGCAGAGAAGTTTTTCAGCCTGTGGTTACAAAGAGGATCTTGCAGTGTTTTTCTTGGATGGCAGCTGATGTGGACTGGTGGAAAATTTGATAGAATTACCCATGCTATTTTGTGGTGAAATGCTTCTGAACCTTCTGCATCAAGTCCTCAATAATTTATTGGCTAGATTTTCTGTTCGGTGGCTTTAAGCTATTCACTGGATCCCACTCTTCTTCTGGAATTCACTTTCCAAACAGCCCAGTCAATCTCATGTCAGAGACTGATGTGCAATTCTACTGCTTTTTTCACTTTGTCAGTGACTGACTCGAGCCTAGTCAAACTAATTTCAAGAAATTCAGTCATAATCCAGCCAGTCCAACCAGTCTAGAAATATATTTCTTTCAATAAATTCCATGACCTGGGTTGTGAAGATTACTGTAGGAGCCCTTCCTTTTTGAGTAGGCAGAGATATACCCGAGAGTAAAAAGGAACTGAATTCTAGTCTTGTTTCCCGCTAACTGATGTTAAGATTGTGCTGTTTATAGCTTCTTAAGGTAGGCACTGCGCTCTCGTTGTGTTTTCAGTCAGATCTGTGAGCTGTGCTCACCCTTTCTGTGATGACGCAAGCATTAGATCCAGCGCAAGGAAACGAATGGGAACACACAATGAGAAGCAAAATCCCCCTGTGTGCTGCTGCCAGCCCCCACCTCTACTTCTCTGGCAGCTGCCCAGTTTTGTTATGGTTAATGTGAAATTAGACACTGAGAGTTGGCATGTGGTTAAGAGTTTTATGTTCTGTGGAATTATATAGTACAAGAAAAACTACTGCATCCTACTGTTTAATGGTGCCACAAAGTGCAAGGTCTTCTGATTGCGACTCTTTATACTAAGAGACTAAATATATTGATGTATTTGGTACAAAAAGTGGGATGAGTGGGAACCTAATCTATCTGTTAGATAAGCAGATGTTTCACGGCTTGATGTTTTTACTTCCGTAGAGCCATCACAAAAGCAGTTGTTTCTTCAGAACTCAGGGCAGAAATTGAAGAGAACCAAAAGGTAATGCTTCTAGAAAGCACTTACGTTTTAATATAAATTCAAGCTTTGAAGGTAGTGATTCTACTTAAAAGTTTACATTTTACTCAAAATCACGACCTGGTGTTTTCACACACAACTTTGTCATGGTATGCCCCTGGGAAGGAAAGAAGTGGATTTTTCAAACATGGATTAGGAATGAACTTTAGCTTGTTTGCTCAAATATGAAAATATAGGTCATAAATTCTTTGCATGAGATCAACGTGTTGGGGAATGATGATTTGGGATTTTGTTCACAGAGCTGCCCCTGCAGTGGTTGTTCCCAGTAGTCAAGTGTTCTGATAGTTATTTGGCAAGCATGTGCTGATGTGCATGAAAGTGACCTGCGGTTCGGTGTCTGACCTCAGAATCTGGTCACTGTTTGTTTGTCTTTATTAAAGTAACTTTAAGTACAGTGAAAGCACTACGTTCATAACCTTGGGGAAAAATGTTTATTTACAGAAAACGCGCAGCATAAGTGTTCTTAGGATTTCCATGCGGACTGTCTTCATCTGATCTACAGGACAGGAATGTGTCAAAAATGAGGCAGTAGGAATTTAGGTGTCTAAGTCCCATCAGTCTTTACTTAGATTTTGAGTTACACTTTGGCAGTGATGACTTGCCTGCTAAAGTTGTATAGAGATGGCCAATAGGTTTCTGGTAGGACTGTGCCTGCCGCTTGGCCGCCTTTCAGTCTCTGACCTGGTTTATATTTGAGTGTTACAGCAGATGTGTGAAGTCTGAACAGCATAGCACTAGGTGTCCCGGGTTAGTTTTAGAGAGGCTGACTTCAAGTTACTGATTTTAGGCTTTGATTGTATTCTTAAAAGCAACTAGATATTAATAGCGTGAGCGCTTTTTCTGGGAAGTTACTAGAGTCAAAATATAGCTCTATTTTTGGATTATTTTAAAATGTCTGAGCTGGATGGAACATAGCTGTTAAGAAAGCTATTGCTTGGAAAGCAAAAATATTAAGCACCTTCTTACTGTTTTAAGGATGCAGAAGAAATTTAGTTCTCATTACCCAATTTGAGATGGTGTTAGGTGTCTGAAGTTGTCAGTGATTATAAGGAAGTCAGAGAATAAATGAAACCTTCTGCCATGGTTTAGAATGATTCATGCTCTGTGGAGGAAATGGTTCCAGTGTTGGTGCTTTGAGAGTGAAACTAGTGAAGGAGTAAAATTTTACAGCTATCCAAGTAAGTCTACATGTGCTGTGAAACAGAATCATAAAAAACCCCCAGGTTATGAGGGATGTCTGGAGGTCATCAAGTAGGCTCTGGTGTTTGCAGAAAAATGTTTCACAGCTCTGCCGTGCACTTGGTGGCACTAGCAAAGCACTGAAAAAAACAATAGCCACTCGAATTTTGTACAGGCTTTTGTACAATTCACTTACACCTCGTAGTGCAGTCTGGATAGAGTGCAAAATAAAAGATGGTAATAAAACAAAGCCAAACACAGCTTTTGCTATATGATCTACACTGATCTATTCATACATTTCAGTATCACTTGGTATTAAAAGGAAAAATACAAAGTATGTTAAATACACGCATGTCTTCGTTTCAAATCTAATCGATGATATTTGGCTAGTCTAGTAGTAAATACAAAGTTACCTGACATCTGCTTACAAGTCCCCTGAGACTGCTGTTCTGAAAGAGAAATCCCTTGTTGTTCAATAGTGGTAAAATCGGAAAAGAAGGGATGCGGTTTGACACTGTCGTCTGGTGTGGTTCTGGAAGGGACAAAGTATAGAATGTACTGTAGAATGCAAGCTAAAGCTACCTGGTGGCTTTTCTGTTATGTATTAGATCGGACTGGTCCACAGGCAAAACCGTGATTTTTCTGGATTCATTTTTATTCAAAGTATGCCTAGGCTACTAGATCCAGATCCAAATTCTGAATTATTGGTAAGATTTTTTCCATTTACGTGCTGCCTGATTTTGGGGAGATCAGACTACAAGGGCAGCTCATCTACTTTTCACTGATGACACATCTACTAGGTCAGGACTTCATTGGTACCTTAAACAGAGTAGTTCCACTAGTGAGCGTCATGCAATATCCAGCAGTTTAAGTCAGTTCTGCCCAAAATTATGTCTTAAAGCGCTAATAGAGTAATTGGATGCTCTTTGTCCATCTACTTTGTGGGCCGTCAGCTAAAAAAAAAAAAAAAAAAAAAAAAAAAAAAAAATCTTCTCTCAAGCATTTTTAATTATTTTATCTGAGTATATTCAAAAAGTAAACTCAGGGACTTTTCTGAATCATATAGAAGGAAATAAATAGAAGTCAGACTTACGTATCCATGCACTAAATAGCTTCAGTTGTTTTTTCCTCTGGTATGGATGTGCACATAAAATCAGCAAGCACTGTAGCTGAGAAGTCCTGTAATGCAATTTGTAATGCTGTAAGGGAGGTAAAATTTACAGTTTTGACACTTTAAACATCAGTAATTGTTTTTCTGTGCAGAGTATTCTTCTAATGGCCACCTACTTTCTTTCAGTATTTCAAAGGAACGTTAGGATTGCAACCAGGAGATTCTGCGCTGTTCATCAATGGACTACTCATTGATTTAGACACTCAGGACATATTTAGGTAGGAAAGTTTTATTTTTCAGAGCAGTTGTATCCTGTTTAGAGCTTGCATCCTGCCTATGCACAGATGATAAAGTCATTTAGGCAGTTTTGAACCTTCTCCTCAAAGTCTATATCTAGACTAAGTTTAATTGTTAAGTACTGGAGAAAGCATATTATGGTTCCTTCTCTTACACAAGTGTGGTTCTAAGAAAAAAGCTGATGGGAAAACTGGAATACAGTACTGCTGTTTTGATCTGTACTGTGACTAGTAAGATTTTGTTCTTCAAGACTGTCAACATATGGGTTTTATTCTGAAGATAGTAGACTGATTCTTGAAGGATAAACCTCTGTAAATTTTTCATCTGAAAACCACCCTATATCTTTGTCAACATTTGTTTCAGTAACGTGGAGTTAAATTACGTATGTATTTCATGCTTCAGTTATCTTGATTTAATATAGTTTTTCCTAGAAATAAAACATAATCGAGTAGCTCAAGTTTCTTAGGACAGTTAGAAATTCATGATAAAAATAAGTAATGCACAGACATGGCAGACTTAGTTATACCTTTCGTCTGCTAACCCTTAGGATAAGAGCAAGTTATTTGCTGCGTCTTCAAAATTCAACAACGCTTTTTTTTTTTCCCTCCAGCTTGATTGATGTGCTGCGCAATGAAGCCCGCGTGATGGAAGGCCTGCACAGCTTAGGCATTGAGGGCCTCTCCTTGCACAATGTTCTGAAGCTGAACATCCAGCCATCAGACTCTGACTATGCTGTGGACATCAGAAGCCCAGCTATTTCAGTGCGTATGGGTCTATATCAGAAATACTTTATTAGCTGTTGGGCAGTGCATTCTTAAGCCGTCAGAAGAACTTTTGTTCTTATCTCACAATCAGCTCTGAAAGTGCAGTGAATTGATAGAGGAAAGTAAGGTTATAAATATAATCAGCTCTTTTTAAAAAGCTTACATTTTTATTCATACAGTTCTCAGTATAGTGTCTGGCTTGACAAGATTGTACAGTCTTGGACTCAAGACAGCAGGAGGACTGTCACTCATTTGAATGCTTTTATTTTTCTTAGTGGATCAACAATCTTGAAGTTGACAGTCGGTATAATTCCTGGCCTTCCAGTGTGCAAGAGCTGCTGCGTCCCACGTTTCCAGGTGTCATCAGACAAATCAGAAAAAACTTCCATAATTTTGTAAGTAGCAATCTGACTAAAAATGAACCATGTCTTTTGTTTGTTCAGCAGCAGGGACATTAGCTTATTAGCTTTTGCAACTTAGCAACATCTGTGCTGGATGCCCTGTCACTTAAATACCTTGAGATAGAGTGCTCTTCCGTAAGGATTTGTTCTACTCGTACTAGTGAGGTATGGCTGAGATTCTGAGATTACTGAGCATGATCTCTGGCATCACTTAGATACCAAAAATTGCTTCATCAATGGGAAGAACTGTTATCTGCTGAGTGAGAATTTGGTGCATTTCAGCTTTGTGATAATACCTGAAGTTGGTTAATGAAATCCCTCAAATTTGTTAAATAGTGTCCTCTTAACAACTTCAGTTGTTTCAGTTAGAAAGCATTCCTGAGACATCCCTGCGTCCCCAAGACTTCAAAAGATGATCAACAGCCCTCAGCTTAATCCCAGGTGTCCTTCTGGGCTCGAGGTAAACTCCTTAAAGTTAGATCTAATACGGAGTTTGCAGATTCTGTACTGTAACTCCTGCCATGTGGCAGGGTGGCCCTGTAGAAAAAAAGACTCCTCTGATAAGTGACAAATAGGGACTTGAACTGCCTCAAGCTGTGGGAACATTAATGTGTAATAATGCATAATCTCTTTCTCTGGAGTTCAGCCCTTTTTACACTAAAATTATTAAACACTTGGCGTGAATAAAGGGCCCTAAATTCATTCTGAATTGTAATTTGTACACAGGTGCTGATAGTAGATCCCACTCATGAGACCACTGCAGAATTACTGAATGTGGCAGAGATGTTCTTCAGTAACCACATCCCTCTGAGGTAACTGCTATGTTTTAAAGGGATTTTTTTTTACCTCAGTTTTATTATTGTGACTTTTTGCAATTGTAAAATCCTCATTGTGAAGACACTGTAGAAATGTTACATATCTTGTATTGGTGGTTGGGAAGGGCACTTACTAAATACTGTTTCTTATTTTAAAGTTTTTTGATACAAATTTTGCCACTAGTGAAACAGACTTCAGTTTTTTTAACAGTCCAGGAGAACCTTAAAAGCCAGTACTTTGGATAAGAGAGATGAAAATCAAGATTCTGATGGACTCACCATTAGAGATTATATGTTCTGATTCCTGGCTGCTCTGCTCAAAATCTTACCAGTCTCTTCCAGAAAAAGCCTTTATCTAAGATGGTGATCCTAGCTGATGGTTGTATGAAGAGCTGATTATTTATTAGTGTAATAAACTCATGATCTGGGGATTTGTTTGATTGCAGGATAGGAGTAGTCTTTGTGGTTAATGACTCGGAGGATGTTGATGGACTTCAGGATCCTGGTGTTGCCCTCCTTAGGGCATACAATTATGTGGCACAAGAAATGGACAGTAATTATGCTTTCCAGACTGTCATGTCTGTAAGTGTTCCTTTAAAAGGGAAATGAGTCTTTTACTATTTTCCATGTATGTACATTTATGTTACTGTGCTTATAGGTAGATAATGGGAGAAATGTGTCTTTGACTCCGTACTCCGAGTCTCTCCGAATATTACACAATACATGTTTTGTAAAGTGCTTCTGAGTAACTTTTAACAGGTGAGACTAGATTTAAATGTGACAACGCTTCTGCACGTTGTTCTGATCCTGCTGCTTTCCTCGTTCTGCCAATGGGTTCTGCAGTGCTGTATCCCTTCATTGTTATGATTTGGTGTGAACAGTTCCTACTGCATACTTTTGCCACATCAAAGGATAATATAGGTGCTAGTAAATCCATTTTCACTTGTGTTTGACTTTGTTATACAATTTGACAAGCTAGGACATACCCTAACATTTAACTTAAAGCTCGTGACTTTAAGACAATGACTTTTATTCTTGTTTTTTGGGGGTATGTATTCGAAAGTCAAAGAAATAGCTGGTGCCTTCAAGAGGGAAACAGTTACCTACCTGATGGGGGAGGTCTGTGTTGTTTATAAGCATGTCTTGAGTTCTGAGGGCAAGGTGGCTCTTTAGATGTGCTTCACTAGAGCCTTTTTTCCCCTAAGCACTACTTCCCTCCCTCAAATACCTTTTCTAATTAAAGATACAAGTTATTATTTAAAGAAATACATGATACTTACCTCCTTCCAATGTACCTGGAATGACTAAAAGGTTAAACAGGCTTATACAAAAGAGCTACAAGTGCTTAGGAGCTGTTATTACAGCTAATAAATGAATAACAAATATATGTTTTGCACTCTGGCTGTTAATGCCTTATTGTAATTACTCAAATAGAGGTGACAGGTCAACTTACCTTTGATAGACACAGAAGCTTTGCAGTTGCAGCTGTAAATTGTGTTTGTATCCCCCTTTCAGATCTATAACAAAGTAAAATCAGGAACTCAGCTGAAAGTGGAGCATGTGGTTAGTGTTCTTGAGAAACAGTATCCTTACGTGGAAGTCAACAGCATTCTGGGGATTGATTCTGCCTATGATCAAAACAGAAAGGTAAGAATTCATGAAGTGGAGCTTCTGTCACCTTTTTTTGCTTCAATACCATTTTGAAAAGATAGTTACGTACAATTTCTTGATCCAGTTCCCTTACTAACCAGGTAGCTATTTTGTTATCACATTGGGTGACATTTAGTAATACTTCTGTAAGAATTTATGTTCAGCACAAAGCTTTATATAATATACATAATGCACATAGTATATTGTACTAGATCTTTGAAAAAATCTCTATGTATAATATCAGAACAAGATGACTTCCTTGTGACTCGTAAGTTATGCTTTCCTACTGGTGTGCAGACTTCAGCAGAGTTTAAAATTGCCTGAAAAAAATCAAGGTGATGGAATGGCTCATGAGAAAACCGAGGAGCTTAATGCCTGGGAGGGACTGGTGTGGGTTCTCATTACTGGTATTCGAATATTGTGTGAGATAAGTAATGATGATGAATGCCAAATGCCTTTCCTATAGCAAGGGATTCCACAATCTTCCTCAAATAATTTCTTAAAAATGTTTTTAGGGTTGATAATTTTCTGCTTGGAGAAAATTAGGAGAGCAAATGACTACTGGATCACTTGTATGTGAGATGAAGCAGATTTTATGTGAGGTTCTGTAGAGGAATGTTTATATTTTTATTGAATACTCTAAAAGAAAGAACAGAAATACTGTCTATATAGCTCTGTTACAGGTGTAGGTAGTATCATCTGTGTAAATGTAAGGAGTGCGGTCAGGGTTACAGAAATAGGCTCATATGTGCAGGTGCCTTCCATCTTCTTATGTAGGCAAGTGAAGGGAAAAACATGTTTGAGGGAATCACAACTCATAAAAGACAGACATTTTTGTATGACAGGAGAGACCTTTTCAGTTTACCTACTAAATCCAAATCGAACCCAAACAAAACAAAAGCAATAATGGAGTATTTTGCAGTGGCTATATGAAATGGGGAAATTTCTCTTGACTTAATAATTCCCTGCCCCACAAGTAAATGCTCTCGCACAACTTTAAGAAACATGTTCTTAAAAAACAAAAAGAAAAACCTCTACCCTGTCTCACGTTACAACTATCACTGCTTGCATTGCAGTTGCTTCCGTGTGCAAAGTCAGATTTCCTGCTGTGCATTTTTTTGCTGTTACTAGAAAGTGCTCATTGGAATTATTTACAGTATGAACTTAATGGGATATTTTTCATTTCTGTATTAAGAAGTAACTTTTTTACCTTGAAACTCTGAAAGGCAAGGACACCTTGTGCATGTGAGATATAGACACTGTGTAAAATTAGTATTTGCGGTATCATAAAAGCTGGAAGAACATCTTAGTGTGTTAAGAATAGATTTGTGTGGAAATTCTATGAACTCTCGTGGTAATGGGCTGACGAGGTAAAGCTACTTCCTTCCCCGTATTTAGGCGGCGAGAGCTTACTATGAGCAGACTGGAGTAGGTCCTCTCCCTGTCGTGCTGTTCAATGGAATGCCTTTTCAAAAAGATCAGATGGATCCTGATGACCTAGAAACCGTGACAATGCACAAAATCCTGGAAACCACGAGCATCTTCCAGCGAGCTGTGTATCTGGTAGGTGCTGCATTCAGCTGTGACCTCAGAAAGAAACAAGATTTCGAAAAACTCACTCAAAGGTCCCTGAATGTGTAATACACAAGACAACCTAATTTGCATAATTTCCTGGGGGGTTTCTGTGGTGGTGGTTTGTTTTTGGGGTTTTTTTTGTGTGTGTGTGTGTTTGTGTGTATTTTGATTTTAGTTTTTGCATGTCTATGTTTTTGTTCTGTTTATGTTGGAGGGGGTTGGTGGTGTTCGTTTGTTTATTTTAGTTATCCGAGGCGAATATATATATGAAATAACAGATATTCCTTCTTTCTCCTTTTCTTCAGGGTGAATTATCTAATGACCAAGATGTGGTTGAGTATATCATGAACCAGCCTAATGTTGTTCCAAGGATTAACTCAAGAATCTTAACATCTGACAGAGAGTACCTCGATCTGACAGGAATGAGTAAGGGATGCTTTTAATTGCATTAAACCTGAAGTATCTGAGTCAAAGACTCTAGTGGCAAAGTATTAACTATCACCCCAAGTGATGTTCTAGCCCTGGTGCTGCAGGAGATGTTATGTGCAACAATATCTACAGATATTTCAAAACGTATTTGTTTTGATTTTAAACAAACCTTTAGGGGATTATGACTCATGAAGTTGAGAAATTAGTAATGCTGGCAAAAGCTAAGAACAGTCATATGACACGTAAAGCAGCAGCTTGTTTCTTATTTCTAACCTTCTTTTGAGCAGAGAGTGACAGTTGTCTCTGGAATTACGATTTAGCAGAACCTTTCATGGCTAAATGCTTTGGCACTTAATCCAATGACTATGCTGTATAACAACAGGATTGCAACCCCTCTTGTACAACCAGCTTTTTTGAGTTGCTTGACAAATAGTAACACAGTGAATTTTTAAATGTATATTCTTTATGTAACTACAACTCAGACTTGAACAATTCTTTCAACTGACTTCTGCCTATGAAATATGCAATGTAATTATTAGTGTAACTTATGAGACAACAAAAATAGATTCCTCAGCTTATATACGAACAGTGGAAATGAGATGTAAAAAGCAGTATCGTGAGGAACAAAATGGGAAGTGTTCTTAATGTTCTGCTAATAGTAGTGGGTTTTTCTTTCATTTTACGTGGAATAGTTTCTTTGGTGTCTAGTACTTTTTCTCTTCCTCAGATAACTTTTTTGTGGATGACTTTGCTCGATTTACCGTGTTGGAGTCCAAAGATAAGACAGCTGCTGTCGCAAACAGCATGACCTACTTAACAAAGAAAGGTAACGCCTACAGTGGATTATGAACCCAAATCTAATCTTATGTGTGTTTCCAAGCATATAGAGAGTACTCAGCACACACACACTAAGCCCTGTTCAAGCCTGTGGGTAATGGTGCAATTGAAGTGTTTAAAAAATATATGTATGACATCTACACGGAACAAGAATATTCCCTTCTTTAAACCCAGCTTCAGTGAATAATGACGTCCCATCCAACGTGCTCCTGCTGTACTGCACATGCCCACCAGACACGCAGCAGTGTAACCTCTGATCCTGCAGTGACACTGACTAGAAAAATACAAAAGGGGTTCTAGCTCTCTGTCTTGTAATTCAGAATTACTGAAAGTTACATCGATTCAGCAGAAAATTGTTACCGCCCCTTACAGAAGACAACACCTAACGTGGTCTGAGCTGGTTTATTGCTCCAGTGCATGCCCTGCTTTTTCAGTGATAGTATTGTTTTATTACTGTTTGACGTACGGTCTCCTGTTAGTGTTAAAACTCAGTTGTACTTCACAGTGTAAGAAATGCACAGGCGTAATACAGAGCTTATTCAGGCCTTTCCTCTACCCATTTCGGTTAGGTATTGTAAATAAGCTGTTGTTCACTGGAACCACTTCCTCTTGTTCCTGTCTGTTGTGTTTACTAGACTCTCACAAGTTTCCCCAGTACTATCTCCAGCCACTGCCACCTGCATGCACTGCCTTAAATGTTCCCCTTGCTCCTTCTGTCTCATATTTGCCCGTGCTTCATGTTCAGTCCCTTCGATCTGAACAAGTTTCTTGTTTTCCCTTTGTAATGTATTAATTAAACCTCCACCTCTGCATGCTCATTTGAAAGCGTATGTTAGTTTGCAATCCCATAGCTTGACTGTTTTGGGTCACTGCCTCTCCTGTCACTTACAATATTTAGTAACTGGTATCTGATTACAGTAATGCTGTAGCAAATTAATGTTCTAAAATAATAGGGAAGTTATATGGATTGCTGGCTCAGCTCAGCTGAGCTAGCGCTGTCATGCTGGTGTTTGAAGAGGGAAGGTAACAGAAACGGTTAACGTCCAAGTCGTAGTGGCATGGCAGTTTCTGCAAATGGTCTACAGAATGATGCCTTCAGGGTGTGGTATGAAACTTGTACCAAGTAGTGCTGTAGCATGAAGATAAAGCATCACTCTATTTGAGGGGAAGAAAAAGTCAAAGCTTATTCTAATAAAATTACCACAAACTTGTGGACTTCAATGTTAGTGATTGAGTTATGCCCAGTGCAGTGCTGCACCTTCTTGATGCACATTGGGAATACTATCAAGTTATTAATGTCTCTCTCCTTTCCCCCTTTCCTTTCTGCTTTTTGACCAGGAATGTCTTCCAAGGAGATCTATGGTAACTCATGCTTTAGGACTTCGTATGTTGTTGTTGTGGGAAATTTCCGGTTTCTTTATAACGTTGGTTTTAGAACCAGCAGGAGATGAAGAAAGCTGTTTAAATGCATGTTTGATTCAGCACTTTTTTCTCTATACGCAAATGATTTTGTGAACTAACAGCTTCAGTATGAAGAAGTGGTATGTCTGTACCCTAGTTGGAATCTGTAACTTGATTTATAGATTCCTTTATAATTTCTAAACTAAAATGGTAGCAAAAAAGAAAAAAAAATCCAGCTTAGAAACAGTGATGCATGTAGTCCCATGTGGGTTTTCTGAACAAAGTAAATGAAACCTAATACCAATACTATTTTTCTTGTCTTGCCAGACTTCATAGCTTAGCTTCATCCATAGCTTTCCTATGTAATTCTACTTTTTAAAAAAAAAAATCTTTGCATGTGCACTATATTTTTCCTCCAAATGAGGAAAAACTTGAGGCTTTCCTTCCCTTCACCCTCAAATTTCTCCCATGCTTTTTTTAAATTGCAGATGATTCCTTTGTTAGACCAGTTACTTTTTGGATTGTCGGTGATTTTGATAAACCTTCAGGGAGGCAATTGCTGTATGATGCAATTAAACATCAGGTAGGTACTGTTCCCATTTGAATGGGGTAGCAGTGCTGATAAAGCAGTGAAAAATACTGGTTGTGCTTCTTCCTTGAAGATGACCTGGGGAGACTGGTTTTCCCTGCAGGACCTCTAATTTTGAGCCTCATCTTCTTTGTGGGGGCTGGAACATCACTGACCTTTTTGTTCTAGGACAGATTCCCCGCTTGGCACTGAGCCAATCCAGTAAAGAAAAGATGTTCTTTTGAGCCCATGGCTTTAAATTGGCGCTGTCTGTGTTTTGGTATGGAGATGAACATAAGCATTGCTCTCTCCTCTGTCTCACTTCTGGGAAGATAACTGAATCATTAAAATAGATGGCTCACTCCTAACCCACTGTTTTGACAGACCTCTGGCTGGTGGCTGTGGTCCTGTATCTCTTTGTAGCACAATATTACCTGGAAGATTTCCATCACAGTGCTGACTATACATAAACTAAGTACTTGATGTTAAATTAGGTCTTTTTAACTGGTATTGTTATTTACCCAATTTGGAACCTCGTTTTCTGGTTAAGAAATACAAAGCTTTTGCTACAGCGTTTATTGTAGTATACTTATTCTTGTCATTTACAACACACCTGAAATCTAAAACTTTCCTAATGCATATTTTGTTAAACACAGAAATCCAGCAATAATGTTCGAATTAGCACGATTAATAATCCTAGTGAAGATCCAAATAGCCAGAACACAATTGTTGCTAAAGCCATATGGGCAGCTCTACAGACACAAACGTCAAATAATGCCAAGAACTTCATCACCAAAATGGCAAAAGAAGAAACTGCAAAGGCACTAGAGGCAGGAGCCGACATTTTAGAATTTGCCGTTGGGGTAAGCGTGTTTGGCATTTACAAAGGCGAGGTACTTCACTTGTTCATCTACTGAATTTTTTTAGTGTAGTATGTTCATAGGCAAAAGATAGAATAACAGTAACACTGCTGGTTTGGCTGGGTTTTGTTGTCGGGTTTTTTTCTCTGAAAGGTAAACTTCCCACAGTCCATCTAAAAATAAAGTAAATCCTCATATGCATCAAAGCTACATAACTTTGAAAAGTCAGAAGTAGTGCGGATTCAGAGATGTATTTAAATGAGTCAGCTGTTTCTTGGGGGGGGGGTTAAGGAAGATCTATAATCTTATTTTAAAAGCTGAGAAAAAAAAATACATTCCTCAAAGTAGTTTTAAAAGAGTTGAGCAAGAGATGCTTAAGAACAGAAGAATGGAACAACTCGTCTAAGTAGCAAAATTACTAGGCCTGTGGCCCTTGACATCAAAAGTTGAGATAATGTTTGGAGGTAGCAAGTAAGACCTAAGTTTAAGACCACAAAGAAAAGGGGCCTCGGAATAAATTTTAGCATGATATAAAGATGTTCTTGAACGGAAACAAACAAAAAAGGTGCGTTTAGAAACTGAGCAGAGGTGTAATTTTCTTCCCGTTTCAATGTCGAGTGTTCTTTTCTTTCAGGGTATGGATATCAATAGTTTCAAAGAAGCCTTTGAGTCTCCCAAGGTGGACTTTATTCTGTCCCATGCTATATATTGCAGAGATGTTCTAAAGCTGAAGAAGGGGCAAAGGGCTGTGATCAGCAATGGAAGGGTAAGATCAACCAGTAGAAGGGATATTCCACATGTGGGAAGGAAGCAGATTTTGAGCAGCAGAGTCTAGGGATCAGACACAGAGTCTCAGCAGTCTTTAGGACTGATTCCAGTTTGATTTATTTAGACCTGCATGACCTTTTCTTTGTACTACGTGGAGTTAGTTGTTGGCGTTTTTTTACAAGTTCAGATCTCTCAATAACAGAGTTGCTTTCCTGTTGGCCGTGAATTGAGTCCAGGGGTGGAAAGGGATGAGAAATTAGAATGATTGTGCTGCTTTGGTTATGGAGCAAAATGCTGCTGTATCTGGCCCTGGCCAAGCAGCTTTGGTCTCTTCCACCAGCTCTTTTTATGACAGCCACTTAAAATTAGGCAAAGGAAGTTACAGTAGTATTTCACTGCAAATAATGAAATACAGGCACATGTACAGCATGAAGTTTTCTTTTGTCATGTGCTTCCTAGTCAGGAAAAAACCCCAGGTACCTTAATGGGTTAAAAATACCAAGTGATGGGTTGTAGTATTCTATTTCTCTCATTAGCAAAATAGCAAGAACTGTCTAGGTAGCTTTTAGGCTTCCAAAGGCCAGAGGAGTGAGATTTGCTGGAGTCTTACTGGAACTGGCCTGGTATTCTGTTGCCCCTTCAAGATGTAGTATTGCATGTACAATTTAATGTGCCTGAGTTTTGCCAGCCAAGCACCCAGTGAACATTTTAAGTGTGCATTTTATATCTTAGTCTGGCACTCTTGGCTCTAAATAGCTGGGTTTATCTGTTAAACTCTGCTGCCGTTGACCTTAATACAGGCCTTAATACAGACCTACTGAGACTGGGCTGGAGTATTTTATTTAATGCATCTTTGAATTTTGTTTCAGTGTAGCCTTTAGCTAGTAATGCTGATCCTGTTTGTTTGGATTTGTTTGTTTTTTTTTTTTTTTGTAGATTATTGGCCCGTTAGAGGATGGTGAGATGTTCAATCAGGACGACTTTCATCTCCTTGAGAATATCATACTGAAGACATCAGGACAGAAAATTAAATCTCAGATACAGCAGCTGGGATTTGAAGAAGACCTGTAAGTAACCATGAAGAGGCTTACAAAAAGTGGTGGTACTGTGATAATGTGATTTTCTGCACCATGGAGAAAGCTTAACCGAGTACCCGCTGGATAGGTGCTATAAACAAACATGCATGTGTTCGTATGGTCAAGGCTCAGCTGTTCAGAGGGCAGGTGAGAAAGGAAGATGATGTAAATTGTCTTTATTTGGTTTAAAGTGGTGTAGCGACATCTTTGTAGTTCACAGTCTCCTGGAGGTATGGAACTGTAACTGTATCCCTCAGATCAGGAGGCAGTTCTGAGAGTACTAGCAACCCCTACTATGGCACTGTGCTCAGAGTTCATCATTGATTCGTTCTCTATATCCAGTACCAACCTGCCATGGCCAGTCCATTACGTCGCAACAGGAGTTGGGGGAGTTGCATTGGCTGGAGTCTCGCTCGACAAGCAGCAAGAGACTGGGAAAGTGCCCATGTCTGTAGGGCTTTACTTGCAGAACCATTCAAGTGTCAGCATGATGCAGGCCATCTATTGGTACTGACTGAGGTAGTCCCTGGATCACAGCAGCGTGGGCAGCAACAGCCTGATATGTTACCTGAGGAGTTCAGGAAGTGGTTTCTTGGATTGGGGGAGAAGAGGGAGATACAGGTGGACTGAAAAAGTAAAGATTGAGGGTGGTGATGCAGCCTATGGGATGGCTAAATTCATTGCTCTGTTCAGGTAGATGAAGTTTGATTTAAGGTTTAGTTGACTCTGGCTGGTGACAGCTTTACTAACGGAGAAGATGTCTGTATGCAGCATCAGAAGAGCTGTTTGGTGCTCTGGGATGTGTTACAAAGTGGTATAAAATGCTATTCATCCTTGAAAACGCTTTCTGCACCAGGTCACCTTTCTGCTCCTCTAAAAATGGAAGAGAAGCATAACTTTTCATTAAGGACTTCAGATTTCTTCTGAGTCTTTCCCCCAGCTAAATCTTAACTGACACACTGTTTTAAACCATTTACCTCCAATCTGTCAGAGTTTCACGACTCATATGCAGGATTACTACAGTATTGATTTAAAGAAAGAAGGGAAGAAAATGAGACAGTGGAGTATGCTTTCGGAATCTGTTTGCACTTCAGTAAAGTCTGCTTGGTCTGTCAATATAAAAATTATTTTAGTAACATATTTCAATCTGTTCTAATGCTGAGTTCTAACCACTTAACTTTTTAAGGAGAAATAACAGGAAAAGATGTAGAGATAGAAAAATGAAATCATAGTTCTAGGTAGTTATTGCAAAAAGCATAGAGGTGAGCTAATCAAAAGAAAGTAATCTTCAGGTTCAAAAGAACTGAAGTCCTTTTGTGTGTTGGAGCCCATAGTAAGAGATAGTTTCTCTCATATTTTAGCATTACATTTTTCTGTGACTTGTTACAGGCTTGACTGTTACAGACCAGTGAAGTAAGTTAAGTGTATATTCTTCTGTGTGGAAATCTTGTGTGACTCTGAATCCTAGGAAGACAACTTTTAACAGCATTCTAAACACTTCTGCATCCGTTGCTGTGTTGGGAATCCAAAGAGAAGTATGAGTCATAAGGTGGAGGAAGATGGTACACTTCTGAACATAGGCTAGTTTTGGACAGAGCAGTGGTTGGGGGGTTTTGTTGTCTGAATGCTGCCGAAGTTTTTCAGAAGCTTTTGAAATTATCTGCCGTATTAGAGAACATGGCAGAACTTGGCAGATTTCACCGCTTGTGGTTTCAGTATGAACAATTTAAACAGCTGTCTCTCTAAATCTGTGAGTCTTACTTAATTCAGGAAAGGCTGACAGACCTTTAAGTTACAGTAGTGCTTCTTGGCAAAGCTATGATGCACAAATCCATTTTCCTTGAACTTCC
This sequence comes from Buceros rhinoceros silvestris, assembly GCF_000710305.1. Lineage (NCBI taxonomy): Eukaryota > Metazoa > Chordata > Aves > Bucerotiformes > Bucerotidae > Buceros > Buceros rhinoceros. The sequence continues at coordinate 27,905 of NW_010418810.1, forward strand.
AGGAGGTTTTACATTTTCAAGATTAAATACATTCTTAAAATACTAGTCTGAAGATTTATGGGAATAAAAAGGAAGAAATTGTCAGAAGTAATTATCTTTTAATGACAGAATCCCCCTCTCTACAGTTTCTCCACTTACAGGGTTGCTTCCTGGTTCTGAGAGTTGCAGTGTAAAATGGGAAGACTGCTGCGAAACAAGGGTTTGGTCTGAATTGCTTATGGGTCTGAGAGAGGCTGGTGCTGTTCAGGAATACGGTGTGCCTGTACCATGGTTGACCCCTAAAATACCAGCTGTCCTGTACTTGTTACAGAGTTAAACCCTTCAGTACCCTCAGCAATAAGGCTGCAACCTGTTTAAATTAATGGTGATTTAACCCTTAAATATGGTAAATTCTTCAGAGCTTGTGTAGAGAGGTAGTAGAAGTGTTAGTTTGTGTATCTGAATTCAAGGTGTCTTCTCTTTTACTGCTCCCTGGCAGAAATGTGGTGAGGACACACATTTTCTGACTGTCTGTAAACCTTTCTTTTTTTCTTTCTTCTTTTCAGTGCAAGTGACTTAGTAATGAAAGTGGATGCTCTTCTTTCTGCTCAGCCAAAAGGAGAGGCAAGGATTGAGTATCATTTCTTTGAGGAACGATACAGGTATAGGATTGCTGGCATTTGCTGAGCAATATGCTTCTCCTCGTCTTTTAAGATTCCCATTGGTTTATGTTGCACTTAACTTTAAAAGTAAACAAATAAGTAAATCCAAGTAGCAATAGGAAAGTCCCCAACAGTTTTCAGGGCACAGTGAAATACCCAAAATTAGTTTTATCTGTCTACCTATCTCTATACATATATATGTTTTCTCTCTCTAGTTTCAGAAGGCACACAGCATTTAGGAAGTAATTTGATATCAGAAGGAGAGAGATAGTGGTTTTCCTATCGTTATCCATATGCTTGATACTGCAAAATTGTTTCTTCCTCTGTTCAGTGCAGTTAAACTGAGACCAAAACAGGGGGAGACATACTTTGATGTTGTGGCTATTGTTGATCCTGTGACCAGAGATGCACAAAGACTTGCTCCGTTACTTCTGGTGTGTATGAAATGTGGTAAAGCGCTTTATGGCGATTTCAAAAAGTCATCTCAGTTCTGTAATTTTGGAATGTTTGTCTTCCTCCCTGACTGGGTTGTGACCAGTGGCCTTCTCGGAGTATGTCTGAGCTGCACAATACATTTCTTAGCGGGAAAACTAATTACACTGTACTACATGATATAAGCTCATGCTTAGATATCATCTAGATAGCTTTTAGTTTCACCATTTTAACAGTTTAGTTTGCAGTGACTCTATTCTTGAGGAATAATGTCTCTGCATCCCCGAAAGAATGTCTGCACTGTGAGGGAGCAGGTCACTGTTCTTAAAACCACCAAGGAAAGGGTGGGTGTGGTAAAGCAAATAATGAGAACGGAGGATTGAGAATGAGCAGGTTACCTGCCTTCCTGAGGTCCTGTCATAAAAACAGTGGTCAGCTTTCCTAGTTAGCATTTTAAAGGGTGCCTTTCTCGTTATTTTAGGTTTTGAACCAATTGATAAACATGAACCTGAGAGTGTTTATGAACTGCCAGTCCAAGCTTTCTGACATGCCTCTGAAAAGGTAAGTGATACCATGCCACGGCTAAAAAGAGAGAGAGAAAGAAAAACCTGTTGGAATGTGGTGCAAGCACAGAAACATGGTCAAATGTCCTACAGGAAGTCTCAGTAACGGCTTGAGCTCAAAACGACTTTGAGCTCGTTTCTGTAATGGCTTGATTTCCCATAAGGAATGTGGGAATCTGTGGATAGCATGAGGTGATAACTTATTAATCCTAATATAACTTATTAATCTTAATATAACTTATTGATCTTAGTGGTTGAGTCTTGCACGTTCTGTTTGGTCTTTGAGGTGAAATTTCTGACCTGTTCTAAGGTCAACTCAACCTGCGTTGCTTTGTACAAAGCCTGAGAGATGTTGGAGGTCTGGGAAAGCCGATACCATCACCAAGTTCAATATGAGTAAAATATTTGCCAAGTTTGGCAGAAATAAGTTCCAACGTTTTCCTTCTGAAATTTCAGCTTTTATCGCTATGTTTTGGAGCCAGAGATTTCTTTCACAGCAGAGAATAACTTCGCTCCAGGACCAATTGCCAAGTTTTTGGATATGCCCCAATCTCCACTGTTCACTTTGAACCTAAATACTCCTGAGAGCTGGATGGTGGAATCTGTCAGAACCCCATATGACCTTGATAACATTTACTTAGAGGAGGTAAGAGAAATCAATGTCTTCCTATTTCTTCATTTAAATGGTGGCATTTTTCCAGGGCTTATTTTTGTAATGGGTAAGAAATGTAGAATTTTAAAATGCTAATAAACATAGAACTGTGGATTAACGCCTTTTACGTTTGTAGACCCTTAAACTTTTTTCTAGGAGGGATGCAGGTAAACCTAAGCTCACTGACAGCTGTGGTTCTCAATTACTCATGGATGCCTGAACCAAGATTGAAAAATAGTGTAGGCTTGAAGCAGATCCTACAGGTGCTTTGAGTGTGTCTATGTAACATTTCAGTGTCCTGAGCTAGAAACAAACTCTGTTGGTCATTAAATAACTTTTTCACTTTATTAGTTGAAAAATTCTTTTGGATTAGAGCTATCTACAGCTAATGTCACAACTCAAAATAAGATTGTTATTTTTCAGAAACCTCTTTCTAGAAATTTTTGAGTAAGATCTGAGCCATGTTCCAGTAAGTCAATTCTACTTACTTTCCCTTGCTCTGAGAAGCCACCAAGCTGGTTTTAGCTACGTGTTCACCAGCTGTGGTTACTGGCAAACGCTCCTGTGGCCCACAAAAGGATATGCAGTATCAGTACAACAGTAAAACCTATGCAGCAGAAATCCACTCAGTTACAGTAGTTTAGAAGCTGGGTGCTGCTAGAACAGGCCTTGAATTAGACTGCTAAGAATATTGATCTGGGCAGTGCTGCCCCACATACACAGGGATAAAATGAGGAGGAAAGCAAAATACAAGAGGCTAGAGTTTAGAAGAAAAAGGATATGAAAACCAAAAGAAGAGTATGTTCAGTGCTAATTATTAACCTCTTGCTGTTAACAGTTAACTTTAATAGTTTTCAGAACATCTAGAAATAGTGGGCTAGTAAGTGGTTACAAAATGCGCTACACTACCATGTTGAGATGGACACTAAAACCACATACATTGAAAGTCAGAAAATCCATGTGTGATGCAAAGTAGAAAATTTTGGACTTCAGGGTGCAATGTTAAATAATAAATGTTAAATGAGGAGGTCAAATAGCCCTTTCCCTTGAAATAAGCCATTATTTAGTTGGCCTTGAAGAACTGCAGGTATATATTAAAACCAATAATTTTATATGTGTAATCCAGCACATGCAATATGCAGCATAATGGGATGCCAGACTGCAGCTCTGGAGACTGATGTCCTCTCTCTGTCTGCAGAATGGCTATGGCACATGCAGCGGCAGGACAACCTTCCCCACCAAAGATGCCAGACCTTTCACTTACTTGACTACATTCTCCCATTAATGTTAAAAAAAATAATAACTGTAAAATAGAGCAACAGTCCTTCCCTTTTCTTATCCTGGCATACTACCAGTTGAGACGATTCACATATTTTTGGTAGGGACACTCCTAACAGTATGTCTGTGAAGTTTGTCACTTGAAAGAGCTGAGCTCTTTGAGGATTTCTAGGTATTTGTTTAATAAAATTACTCTGGTAAAAGTAAGTGTTATTTAATTGCTGTGACTATCGAAGAGAGCAACTGAGTCACTGAAAATTTGCATTTTAGAGCTAGTGCTGAATTCAGCAGTATCTTCTTACAGGTGGACAGTATTGTAGCTGCAGAATATGAACTGGAGTATCTGCTTCTGGAAGGACACTGCTATGATATTACTACTGGACAGCCACCTCGGGGCCTCCAGTTTACACTGGGAACATCAGCCAATCCTGTCATCGTTGACACCATTGTTATGGCCAACTTGGTAAGCATTCAGCTGAGACTGGCAACCAATAGCTGGTCCTGCAGGCAGCACAATCGCTTGTGTAAACCACTGAGTACTTCCTAGTATGTGGGCTGTGGCTGTGGGGCGTTACTTACACTCCACAGTTGCTTGCAGATATATCAGAACTACATTGATCCTGACGTTGATGTCTAAACCTTGCAGTGTGCTTATTTGTCTCTTACCTTTTCCAAGACGTACTCCTTTCCCTTGAGCTGGCTGAGAAGGGTCTTCTGGAGTATCTTTACAGTGATGTCAGTATTCTTAAGCAACCTCTTTCCACGGCGGGGCAGACAGTTCTAGGGTTCTCCTCAGACCATCCTGCGGCCTGATACCGTAGGCCTCAGGTGGACAGCTGTCTTGTTTTGGGACCCACTTCTTCAGGAGCTCTACGGAACAAATGACGAGAGTCAGCAGAGTTCCAGAAAATTACAGAAGTGGGAATGGCTTAATTTAGCTGAGAAAAGGTGATGGAAATCCAGGCATATGATTGTTCCCTGCAGCTGCCTTTATGAAGTAGCTGCGTAAAGCATCAGCCCGTTTTCAGTGTCTGCACTGGTCAATGAGAGAGGCAATTGAAATTGCCTCTTGCCATTGGAATTATGGCACGAGACTTTAGCCACTGGGATATTTTCTTGATCTGTAATGTTAGAGAAAAACTGGAGTAAATTCTCTTTTGCAGGTTTTTAGCAATGTTTACATGTATTAAAGAAAAAACAAGGAAAAAGTGTTCACCGATGCTAAATACTTAGTTTAAAATTCTTTGTATTTCTCCACACCTTTTCTTAGCCAAAGTACATCTGTCCTATGATGATGTAATAGCCCTTACTGTGGAAAGGAAGGTGACCCTTATTTTATGTGTGATCACGTTGTGTGTGTGTACATTAGGGGCTGAAGCTTAATGGCTTGGAAGTGGCTTTCTTCCAAATAGTTAAACCAGCAGGCATATACCACAGTACACAGTGCGGTGTCTGGGAATCTCTGTCCTCAGCTCAGGCTCTATACTGTGCACGAAGGCACCAGCAACCTGCCCTGTGCTTTTATTTTTGACTATTTTTTTTTTTTAGGGTTTTTTAAAGCGGACTGGTTCCCACTGGAACTGCAGGCATTTGAGGTCCCGGTACAAAACTGGATGGGACACTGAATCATCCCTACAAATGTTTTTATCTTCTATAGGTGTAATAATCTAAATCACAAAAGAAGATACTCACTCCTGGAGCCTGAAACTTCAACAAGACTTGTACACAATATTTGAGTTTCACATTGTCATTTCTTAAGCTGTGTACAAGAGATACCTTGTAACATATCAGTTACGTACTGTTTCCTGCTGTGGATGAAATATGAGTCTGTAAAGCTTTAAAATTCATTTTGGTTTTGTTTTGTAGGCAGCCTTTTAGTGCACTGTTCTCTAGTTGTCAGCTAGCGTTTTGAAAGTCACTTGGTACTCCAGGAAGACAAGTGTTTGCAAAAAAAGCCTTTGGCATTGCACTGTTCCCATCGGAACACCCTGAAGACTCTCCCTTTCTACCAAGTAACGCTAGACCTTTTCATACTCGCGTCGCTTACAGAAAAAACCAACAATTTTGGATGGAACTTCTTTGGGGGTTCCTCCTCTTTTCTGGGTTTTAAGGCCTTAAGGTTATGTTGATCAGCTGGCTTACAAATAACTATTTGCAGAGACAAAATACCAGATTAAAACACGTGACGTAAAAACTTGGTTTACCTACATTTGCATTTTCTGCAAACTGATGAATATTCTTCCCTTACAGGGTTACTTCCAGTTAAAAGCCAACCCGGGTGCCTGGACTCTACGACTGAGGAAAGGCAGATCTGAGGATATCTACAGAATCTACAGGTAGGACAGCATAAGAAATATAATCTTTTTCTTGTGAATCCTTTGGACTAGGCATTGTCATACATGGATCTAACAGTTCCCTTGACAAAGTGTGGTGAGCTGAAGAGCAGGTGACATTTTGTACTGAACTTATGTGAGATGAAATAATTAATTTAAACCCCATAGTAGGTGTGTTTTCAGATACATGTATTTGTTACTTTGTCACGTCTCAAACCTGTTCTACAGTGCTAAGGCTTGATATCGTGTAGAAAAATGTGTAGAAGAAATAAAGAACATATTTCTGCTTTGTAGTAAAGGCCAGTATTTCACTGTACTTCCAGCCATGACGGCACAGACTCTCCACCTGAAGCTAGCGAAGTTATTGTTGTTCTCAACAACTTCAAGAGCAAAATTATTAAAGTGAAGGTGAGTTTAAAAACTAGAGTGGCTCTTAAAGACTGACCAATAGTGGGGAAGAAACTTTGAGGAAGGCCTGACGATCCCTTCCTACGAGCATACATTTGAGGCAGTTTGCACAAAGGTCACATCACAGTATCAATACTAAAGAGAATTATCTGTAGACTTGGTTTTGGTTTTTTTGATGCAAGAGAGAATGATATGTAACTGCTGTTCCTGTGTAAGTCCATGAGAAACAATTATGGTCACAGTTTACTGACTCAGTTGTGCTTCTGATTTGAGAAGAAAACATGTCTAGTGATAAACATTCAGTGTATCCACTGAGCCAGTGTTTTATCTCTACACATCCATCTTACTCATCTGGTAATACATTTTCTATAGAGTAGGTGAGAATAAATGAGTAATTTATCGTCTCTTGGGGTTGTCTGTCAGATAGTGACATTGCTGAAAAGTTTGAGGAGGACAACTGATAGATAGGTGATGATTATAACACCTCCAGTTCACGCCTCCTCACCGGATTTACTTGTGCTAGAGCAATTCTGGGACGTTCTGCTGCCTCCTCTCTGTATCTGCTGTGGCATCTCAGTGGCCAGCAGTACTTAGAAACAGAAAGTGGTGGCGGCGTTGTGTTGGGTTTTTGGTTGGTTTCTCTGAGGGTTTTTCTTTGCCAGTCTCTGTCCTCAAGGACAGTCACTAAACACCTCTTAGCAAAGCATTTTAGCCATGTAGACTAACGTGCCTTTGGTGTCTGAAAGCAGCTCTGGAATCTCATCTGAAAATATCAGTTCACTGCTGAGCTGTTTCTCCAGACAGCTTAGGTTACCTATCAGCTCACTGGACATGATTCAAATGGATACAAAGAGCCAGTGGCAAAATAACACACCATAGCTACTTGCCCAATATGTGGTTCCACTCACTAAAGCCATGTTACGCTTTTCAGGTTCAGAAAAAACTAGATATGATGAATGAAGATCTTCTAAGTGATGGTACCAGTGAGAATGAATCCGGATTCTGGGAATCTCTCAAATGGTAAAATTAATTCAATAATAACCTGCAAGTCTCTTGAAACTGGAAAACTATTAGACAGGTGATAGGGTTTTGTCCATAGCTGTCTATTAAGACTGCTTGAATTTAGGGCTGTCTGTCATAGGACCCCTCTGTTTCTAGGGTTACTGGGTTACTGCTTCGCACCTGCTTACCCTCCCTTCCCCCCACTGCTACTTGGGAGCCTGAAAACATTGTTCATGTCCAGGAGCTGCATGTCAGCCAGAATCCTTCAGCTGAATAGGTGTTCCTATATAAGCTATAGACTCTTCCATGTCTGTGTCTGCAGCACGCTGCCTTGGGGAGGATACCCCGACCAGTGTGGGGACAACACTAAACTCCACTGTCGTACCGTACTAAACCAACACTGTAGCAGTTTATAACCCATTGGACTCTTTCCGATGTAGCTGGCCCTTATTATCTTGTCCTTTATATAAACACATTTGTCCTTTCAGGGGATTCACAGGAGGACAAAAGACTGAAGATGTGAAACAGGAGAAAGATGATGTACTAAATATATTCTCTGTGGCTTCAGGACACCTATATGAAAGATTCCTACGGTTAGTTCAGAATTTATCTGAATCCCGGGTCTCATATGGTAGTGTGCCCTGCTTTCCACAGCAAAAAAGTTAGAATTTGCAAGAATATATATATATTAAAAATAAAAAAACCCCAAATTTTCAGCAGGTCAGAGATCCTGTAGATTTTGCATCTGCTGCGTTATAGGAACTTCTGTCTGCATAACATTCATATGTTCAAAATAGACTTAGTTGAATACATATGTTGCTGGTCCTAAATTTTCTTGCTAAAATATAACCAGATACAAATTTATTGTGAAGAAGTTACAGAATAAGTCATAGTTGCTTTGGAAAAAAAGCAGCTGTTCTGCAAAGACTGTGAAAGCCAACAGGTTGTATATTCTCTGACTAGTTATATAAATTTTGGGGGGTTTAGTAATTTGCAGTAGGCTAAAGCGACCCGCTTTTTCTTCATGTGTGAAGAAGATCTGTTACCTGACACATAACTGCAGTGAGTCTAATAATGTAAACTAGCAGTTCGTCATCTGTTCCACAGCTGACCTCTAGTGAGTGACGGTTGTTCCTGTAAACGCTTTCTTTTTTTCCTTTGACAGCATAATGATGTTGTCTGTGCTGAAACATACTAAGACTCCTTTAAAGTTTTGGTTTCTGAAGAACTACTTATCACCTACGTTCAAGGTTTGTAACTAATTAGAAATTTATTCTATTATGGGGAAAAGTTAATAAATAAAGGTTGCAACCTGTGCACCATACTGTTGTGTAAACACGTGTATGGTTACCTGCCTGTGTACCTACTGTTTGGAGAAAGCATCAAGTTGGTGTAAGCTGACGGTTCCGCCTAGAAAGCAGTGAGAAGTAACAGACAGGTTGACAGTGGATTCATGCTGAAGGTAAATATTTAAGAGACCAGCATGTTAGGAAAATCGTACTTGAAAGAATCTGAACTTTTTGTGTGTGTGACTCACGCAATGAAGGTGTAGATTTTATGATGAAATTCAGGGCTACAAACTTAGATCTGATACATAAAGGTTGAAAGATTATAGGAAAAGAACTACCAGAGAAGCAAGGTATGGAGAGAGCTTCGAAAGAGGGGACGTTAAAACCACGTTTCAGACTGACTAGGTACATGAGCAGTGCCTGCAGAGTGTGACACAGGCCCTGCATGAGTATTCCTGGGAATACTTACCAATCGTGTGTGACACATCGTAAACCAAACAGCAGGATTCAGAACAGAACCCAGAGGTCAATAAATGGATGTCAAAACTTTCAGGAATTTGCAACTTTTAACATTTAATATTAGGAAGTAGTATTTCTTGGAGAGTCACCCCTTCAGCATGAGCTTGAGGGGAAATAATTGGCAACGTTCCTATTGCTGTGACTGTGGGCTATGCTGTGACCCTGCTGCTGTCAGTCATCTCTTCTCGGGGTGGTGCAACAATAAGCTTCCCTCCCTAATAGTGGTGTTGTACTAGCATCCCTTGGCTAACCCTGTGCTCTCCCGGTGTCAGAGGAAGCTTCACAGATGAATGTCAACTGATCTCACAGTGGGCCAAGTTGTTCTAGTGAAAAATTTCTCCCAATTCTTTCCTCTCATTTTATTATGCCCATTTACACCACTTTTCACAGCCCGAAGTAATAATTCTCCCATCTGCGAAATTTTACGATTTGGGTAATGCATCCTTTTAAACGGATTTGTGAATTACTATAAAAAGACTCGTAAGTAATTGCGTGGGGAAAAATGCCAAAATATTTAGTTGTCTTATGATAGCTGGCTTTACAGTTTGTACTGATTGTTCAGTCTGGGGTTATGCCTTTGTTTGAAGTAACAATGAAACTGTAGCTACTCTTCATGGTATTTCATTTTCTGATGTTCTGTGCCTTATTGTAAGACCTAAGTCTGTCTCTTGAGCTGCACTTTTCTTTTTCCTGCAGAGGAACACAGAACTGAGATAAGCTACTTTTTCCCCCTCCCTCTGCAGGAGTTCATCCCGTACATGGCAGAGAAGTATAACTTCCAGTATGAGCTTGTCCAGTATAAGTGGCCACGCTGGCTTCATCAGCAAACAGAGAAACAGCGTATCATCTGGGGTTACAAGATCCTCTTTCTAGATGTGCTCTTCCCATTAGCTGTTGATAAAATCCTGTTTGTGGATGCTGATCAGGTAACACAGAGGTTGGAATTACTTGGATCTTTTCCTTTTCTTTTTTTTTTCTTTTCTCTAAGAACAGTTATGTTCTTGAATACAATTTCTGTGTTATTGCAAAGATTGCAAGTTTGAGCCTTCGCAGGCACGACTGAAGATTGATTCTGTAACTGTAGCATGCTCCAGTGAGTGCTGCTTTCTCTGCCTGTTCCCACAGAGATTGGTTTTGTTGGCCTGTCTTTTACTTTTGTCTGGTTCCTCATTCACTCCCTGTGATTCCAGCTAGTTTGCCAAATGAATTCTTGTTTCACCCTTCCATTTTTCCAGTTCCGCCTGTTCTCCCAGCATGAAGATCACTTACCACATATGGTATTTTCTAAGTCACCGAACACCCTCCCCCTCTCACCCCCTGCTTTTACCTTGGCCAGATCCGAGTTGCTTTCAGAGGAGTGAGAAGGCAAATCCTTTGTGTCTGAAGCCGTGTCCTGCTGCAAAGCAAACGATGTCTGTAAGGCTTTGCATGTGCTTACTGCCTGAACGGTTTGAATACAGCGTAGATGTGCACTGAGAACTGCCAAAATACCCCTTCAAAACCATACAAAACTGAAACTGAGAAGTACAGATTATGCACACAAGTATAAAACGCCTCAGGTGTTCTGGCATGTGTACAGTGTGATCCCAAGTCAGTTAAACCCAGTACCACTTACACTAAAGGACCACCTATGACAGATTTCTACCTACGCTGTCCTAATTTTAGACAGTTTTTGCTCAGTTTATAGAAGTGGTATTAATGCATTTTCCCCCCACCAGAGTGGTATTTTTAGAGTAGCATTATTGCCACATCTGTGTCAAGAAGACATTAAAAAGCCTTCATCCCTGAAGGGTTTGCAGTCTTTCAAGGGGAAGGATACAAAGGATCAGAGCAGAGTTCATGTATAGTGGGAATTCTTGCTGCTTATTAAGCAACAGTTTGGCACTTCAGCTGTCAAACCAACCCCTACCAGTTTATTTTAAGCTCTATTTTAGTTGCTTCAGCTTTAAACATAATGCAAAAAGAGTGCAGAGTATAACAGGTAATTTTTACTTTGTTTGCTCAGTTTAAATTAAATCCTGGCCAGCATTTCAAAGTAACCTGTGGCAGGCTTCTACCAATAAAAATAACATGTCCTTTCCCTTAGATTGTGCGCACAGATCTGAAGGAATTAAGAGATTTCAATCTGGATGGTGCTCCCTATGGATATACTCCATTCTGTGACAGTCGAAGAGAAATGGATGGCTACAGGTTCTGGAAATCCGGATACTGGGCAAGTCATTTAGCTGGACGAAAATACCACATCAGGTACTAAAGAATTAAATTTTTTCAAAATAATGGGAAAAGCTTTTGCAACTTAGAACTAGCAGAAAATTAGCTGAGGTTTACCATGCTGCAGTGAACCACTTTTTGCTTACTGTCGCCTCTTTAAGGTTCCATGGCCTATGGTCCATTTGAAGCACTAGGGACACTGAAGTTACTTTCAGTAAGCTACAGCTTTTACAGATGAAGAACTGAAGTGTTAACTAACCAGACATCTTCATTTGTTAATAACAAATGTTGGAAGAAGGGACTGCATGACAACAAAGCTAAGATAGATTTGTTGAAAATTTTTTTTTGTACGTGCCATGATCTTGTTAGAGCTGCTTCCCTGCCTTGTATTAGATAATTGGATGTGCTGGCACCAAGGGACTGGTTTAGCATATTATATCTTGGGGTCTACTGGGGCTGCAGTAAGTTACCCATCACTCAAATGTCATTACTAATTGCATCATCTCCATGCAGTGCTCTGTATGTTGTGGATCTGAAGAAGTTCAGAAAGATAGCAGCTGGAGATCGACTAAGAGGACAATATCAGGGTCTTAGTCAGGATCCGAACAGTCTGTCCAACCTTGATCAGGTGTGGTTTTATTGGGTTTGGTTTGGTTTGTTTTACTGGGGTATGATGGTAGGTATGATGACCTCTCCTTTCCTGGCCACGCTTCAGTCACAGCCAGATGCCAGTGGCAGTCTCGTTACGCCCTGCCTTCAAATGAGGCAGGTATCGATAGCATCGAATATAACCAATGGGTGGAAACAACACCTTCCCCATAAATGTTTTAAGACTATCAAATTTTCCAGCATACTCCAAGACAAATACGTAAGACTGGGTACTTATTTCTTGAGCTATCCAGCTCCCAGTGCTTTACTGTGCACTGTGTGAGTAACATGGGAATGAGGCTTGTACTGTGGTGGATGGAAAATATAACACAGTGGTTTTAATTAATTAAGAATAGTCCTCCAAACTGGTCCAGTACAGGTTTGATACTGGATTCATATTACTGCTTTAATACTGTTTGCTAAATTTCTAATTTTCAACAAAGTTGTAGTATGCAGGGGATTTTCCAAAGGACTTGGTTTGGAATGGAATGAGTTTGATTCATTGCTTTTTATTTGCACTGGGAAAAAACCTCTTTACCAAAGTTAAACTTCTCAACACTATCTAGTTGTTCCTTCCAGCCTGCACCCTGTGGAAACTGCTACTAACTCTTATTCTTTGCAACAGGATTTGCCTAACAACATGATCCACCAGGTGCCAATTAAATCCCTCCCGCAGGAGTGGCTGTGGTGTGAAACATGGTGCGACGATTCCTCAAAGAAGAGAGCAAAAACCATTGATCTGGTAAGTGCAGTACGGCTCCCTCGTTCCTGTAAAATAGTGACCAATTTTAGAGCCGCTTCCTGCCTCACATCTCAGCTCACCCTGTATTGTTACTTAAAGGTTTTCAGTTCTTCCGTTTTTTCCTTTACCTTCTCTATTTTTTCCTACCTGGAACAGTGACATTACTATGAATTTGGAAAATGATGTTACAGACTACTGTAGCTGAAATAAAGGCATGTGTTGTTCACCAGCAGCGGATTCATTCCACTAGGGGAAGCCTTTCTCCATTCAGTAAATAAACCCCCTTTTACACCTTAAGTGTCCGAACAGTTTGTATGTTTTGTTTGCAGTGTAATAACCCAATGACCAAAGAGCCCAAGCTTCAAGCAGCGATGCGTATAGTTCCAGAATGGCAGGACTACGACCAAGAAATCAAACTGCTCCAGAGTCTTTTCCAGAAAGAAAAAGAAACGGGATCACCAGCTAAGATGCCAGGACAACACACACACGGTAATCTTTCTGTTGCCCTGCTTCTGCCACTTCCTTCCTTCCTGTGTGGACTGGGGTTAAGTTAACTCCTTCTCTGTAAGCCCGCACCATGCAAAGGCTTGCACAGAGAATCTGTGAAGTAAATAATGTGCATATTTTAACGGGACAGAAAGGCCTGGCTCAGTGAGGCTGGTGTAACTTAACCTGGTTCTGAAACTTAAGAGACCAGAGCGCAACAGTGCACCCTTGTTCCAGTTCTGCTAAAGACCTTCACCGTTCCTGCGATTTTATAAGCTTGGCCCTATCTTAACCTTTAATTAAAGCGCCACTGTGCACAACGGATATGAATTGTTCTTCCGTCACAGTGGCTTTGTGAAGAACAAGTCTCGGGGGCTTATATACTAATTATCAAACCAATGTGCCCATTGAGGCGGCTGGAAATGGAGTCATTATTTTTCTCTTCTCTTCTACAGACCCAGTGAAACATGTGGAATTATGATCCATGGAGAAAAATTGAAGTTAGACTGTTTCATAGACAATTTTTATATTGGAAGCTAGATTTTTTCCAGTATGTCTGCAAAACTGCTGAATAATTGAATGGGATGATGTACGCATTTTTATTACTTGCCTTTGGGTTAATTTCTGCATATGAAATAGGATCTGGATTGATGGAATTAGCATTGCTGGTGTTTTGCACCTGTGGTGGAGATGAAAGAGCCCATGATGGAATTTAGCATTTCAGAAACAAAAACTTCAAAATCCACTGGAAAAGCCACAGTCTGTTCCTTCAGCTGTTGCTGCCTCCGCCACTGATGAAGATCCTGTTAGCCTCAGACCGAACTCGAGAGCCTGGAAATCGCAGACCCGTTGAGCCGTTGGCTAGAACACAAGTCCTAACCTCAACTGATGGGGATAATTTTCCCAGAAGGCTCAGAATCATGCCTTGAATTTGGAATACTGCTTTATCTGCAGGTTTTCAGATGGCCAGAAATGCTTCTCAGATTTGTTCAGTATCCCTTGGTTTTGTAACAAATCCAGCATTACTTAGTTTTTCTATGTCCTGTCTTCATTTACTGCCCAACTTCTGAAAGTTTGGCTTAATGTAAAGCGGCCACAATCTATCTGAATGTCCACCCAAATACAAACGCCGAAGCTTACGGAGCCAGCAGAACACTGACTTGGACAGCTCAGTTCCTCCTGCCCCGTCTGACTTGAATCGAAGCGCCCTCCTCCCTTCCTGCTCAAAGTTTAAATCAGTCTGCAAAACTGGGAGGGCCTTACTGTTGCTGTGGTTCACTGATTCATGAATGTTTTTTGTTTATGAAAAATCTGTGGAAGCTTGGAAGTTTATCATCATGTACATTTCATTAACTTTATTTTTCTTCAAACAGAGATGTTGTCACATCAATAAAAACTTCAGAGTTCCTAGGTCTTAAGCTTTAGTTCACAGTTGGTCCTTTGATGATCGGTTTGCTCGCACACATTAGCGTCCCAACTTGATTTTGGGGCTTCTGAATATTTGACCTGCATTTATTTTCATTCTGTGCACAGACGAGAAAAGATCTTCCTGCAAGGATTATTACCCTGGGCTAGTGTTACCACTCATATTCATCATGTCTTAATTTTTAAAGATGATACTCCCATAGTTCAGTGTTATGAACATATCGATTTAAACAAAGAAGAAAATCTTCAAAGCCTGTTTCCTTCATTCTGTAGGGACCAGAACTCCCTAGAACACTGAGAAACTGAAGAGTCGAAATGTAAGAACTAAAGTAGTATTTATAGTAGTAAAATACCGCTCCCTCTGCACTGCTTGCTGAGAAATCCAAACTGGGCTAATTTCTGCCTCCCATGATTTCATACAGGTGAATGTCTGTGCTGTAAGGGATTCACACTAAAGATAATCTTGACTCTGCAGTAATTCCAGAAGAATATCTTACTAGCCTGTAAATGTTTTGGAGGGATCTGAAAGACACCAGTTGCAGTGTTTAAGCTGTTCAATAGAGCAACTGAACAGAAAAGCAGCTCTTCTCCAGCCAGCTCAAGAAAGGTCCCAAACCAGTAATTTGAACTTAAAAAAGAACATGTTAAAGAAATAGCCAGGGTCCCTTCAGCCGCGTTGCTGGCGCTGTTGGCAAGCGCCAGTATGATCGGTTACACCGTACATACACCCCTGGTGGGTATCAAAAATGGGTAATTCTAGAAAAGTAGGGGCAAGGACAGCTTCTCATCTGCCCCCCTCCAGAGGGAAAGCTCTGCAAACAAGGCGGGGCAGGATGTCAAAGCAGGAACTTACAGGGATGAGTTACTAGCTTGGGTACTTTCCACTTGGTGCAGTTTTATATTGAGAAGGTCTCCCTGATGCTCGGCAAAGCACAAGTGGCTTATGCTTCCCATCAAAAATGTTCCAGTTAAGGATATGCAAACTTATATCAGAAGCGTTTCTTTCCAGGGTAAAAACCAATAATGTCCCTGTCAACAAACTGCAGTAACTACGGACCATGCTAATTAGCCGATTGCAAACGGATGATAATGCAGCACACGTTAAGATCACCCCTTCTGCGTCCAGGTACAAACCACTTAGGCCTCTCTGGAGCACACGGAAGGGCACAGGATCAGGGGAGCAGCAGCCGTACACCAGTTTCATCCAGGGGTGGATGGGGGCGGTAGGGGAGGATCACCTTGGATGGCAGGATGGTGGGTGGGTGGGTA